>NW_026068280.1:15159-85356 GCF_014885135.2 Alexandromys fortis | reverse complement strand
CTCTCTCTCTCTCTCTCTCTCTCTCTCTCTCTCTCCTCGAACTCAGAGATCCACCTGCCTCTACCTCTGAGACTACAGGCGTGCGCTGCTACCACCCTCCAGTGAGACTGTGTCTGTAAAAAAAAAATTGTGATGGCCCACATCTTTAATCCTAGCACTCGGGAGGCAAAGGCAGGCGGATCTCAGTGAGTTCGAGAACAGCCTGGTCTGCAAATCTGCAAAGTAAGCTCCAGGACAGTCAGGACTGTTACACAGAGAAACCCTGTCTCGAAACAAACAAACAAACAAATCTGTATTTGGAATCTATTGTCGCCATTGTTTAGGCTGCTTCTGATACCCATTTGGCATACCTAAGAAAGTCACTGTATGCTTGGTGTGAGTGATGCGATTCTGCGGCTGGTGGCTCTAAACTGTGGCAGGTGAGAACCCAGGGCGGTGAGGGACAGAATGCCAGGTAGACAGCACTTAAGTGGAGAGTTTTATTGAGATAAAGGGACTGGGTGAAGGGAAGGGAGAGAGAAAGAGAGAGGGAGAGGAAGAGAGATGTAGAGAGAGAAAGGCGAAGAGGAGGAAGTGGGAGAGGTAGGCAGAGTTCCGCCTTTTATTTTTTTAATTTTTTAAAATTTTTTAAAGGTAACATATTTATTACAGGAAAGAGGAAAGAGAAAGAGAGAGAGAGAAAGGGAGGGGGGAGGCAAAGCCCTGTGTGTACACCTGGAGAGAAAACAGGGAACAGGGAGCAATGGCGGGCAGGTCAGAGATTAAAACAGAGTGGGCGTGGCTAGGGCAGGGACCAAAAGAATAACATTCCCACATCTTGCTTTTAATAAAAAAGCAAATTAGACACTCCAGTTTGAAGGAATTGGGGCGGCGANTCTCTCTCTCTCTCTCTCTCTCTCTCTCTCTCTCTCTCTCTCTCTCTCTCTCTCTCTCTCTCTCTCTTTTTCGAGACAGAGCTTCTCTGTGTAGTCCTGGCTGTCCTGGAACTTGCTCTTCTACACCAGGCTGGCCTCAGAGAGATCCGCCTGCCTCTGCTCCTGAGTGCTGGGATTCAAGACGTGCGCCACCGCCGCCCAGTAAGGTGGCACTCTTTTTTTCCGAGACAGAGTAAGGTGGCGTTCTTATTCACAACTACTTAGCTTTTATTTTCCTATGTGTTTCTAGTTTTTCTTTTCTTTTTATTATTATTTTGTGTAGGGTGTTTTGCCCACGTGTTTTGGTACCACACATGTGTAATACCCTCGGAGGCCAGAGAAGGCATCAGATCCCTGTGGGCCTGGAGTTCCAGAGGTTGTGAGTGGCCAGGTGGGTGCTGGAAATGGAACCCAGGTTCTCTGGAAGAGCAACCAGTGCTCGTAATTGCTGAGCCATCTCTCCAACCCCACCTTTTCTTTTTATTTCTTTTCTTTCTTTCTTTCTTTTTCTTTCTCTCTCACTCTCTCTATTTTTTATGATGTTAAATTTCTTTGACTATTTATAGAATCTCATTTTCCAATCCTTTTGTTGCCTTGAAATTTGCCAGTTCTTTTTTGACGGATGTTTAGATTCTCTAATGTTTAGATTTACATACAGCAATGACACCCATATTCACAGTAATTACCTATAACAACAAGAATCCAAGATAAGTTGTGAAGTCCCAGAAGCAGGCAGATTTATAATAAATATTTTTTTGGTTTATTTGCTTTGTTTTTGAGACAGAGTCTCACTGTACAGCCCTGGCTGGCCTGGAACTCAACATGTAGATCAGTTTGACCTCAACTCACAGAGGTCTGTGTATCTCTGCCTAAGGAGTGCTGCACTATCATAACGGTTTTTAAAGAAATCAGTGGCACACGGCTTTAATCCCAGCACTCTGGAGGCAGAGACAGAAGGATTTCTGTGAGTTCAAGAGCCGTCTGGTGGTATACAGAACTAGTTCCAGGACAGTCTCCAAAGCTACAGAGAAACCCTGTCTCAACCCCCCCCCCCAAAAAAATAGTAGGAATTGTGATTGTTATACATTATCATAGATACATTATATTTGGTTGGATTGAAAGTTCTTTGCCTGAGCACATTAGAGCTGACCATGCTCACTCTGTGTGTGTGTGTGTGTGTGCGCGCGCGCGCGCGCACGCGCGCGCTTGCACACAGGAGAGCTGACTCTGCCTCCCCTCGTATGCCCCCTACAGTAATCAGGAGATAGGGCCCTGTACCTTGCCTGGGCAGAACAGTAGAGCTGGCACTGGCAATATGCGTGAGGGGGACCCAGGTCTGAGGGTCCAAGAGCAGGAGAACTGGCCCCATTCCTTGCTGCAGGATGCATTGGGTGAGTTGGCCAAGGCAGTGCTGGAGCGCTCATCCAGGGAAAACTGGCAGACTGACTATCACCCAGGCCCAGAACCAGGGCTATGAATTACCCCACCCCAACATCCACCTGAATTGCTGGAGTATGTAAAGGGACCAGACCTGTTGATCCAAAGATACAGGACCTCCATGACACAGGACAACAGAATATGCAAGAGGAGTGTCAGTGGGGCCCAGTATCTACAGGGCAGCAGAAGCCAGAGGCTTCCAACCAGACCAATGCCTCACGGCAGTGAACACTTAAAGAAAAGATGACTGGACAAACGGTAAAATGTGGGACTCCCAGGGCCACACTATAGCTTCCACGCTGAGATTCTTTTCCTTTTCCTTTCATTTCCTTTGTTTTGGCTTTTCTTTTAAATTTTGTTTATTAAGGGGAGGGCATTTGCCAGGGCAGAGGGCAGATCCTAGATGATAGGGAGACGTGTGGGATCAGAATGCATGATGTGAGATTCACAAAGAATCAGTCAATATTAAAAGAATAATTAAAAAAACTTTGCTTGAGTTTCTTTGAAATGACTGGTGTTAAGCAACAGATAGTGGTTTCGTAGGGCTGGGTATATAATTTTTGGATTTCACTTGACTAAGCACAGACAAGGCCCTAGAATCAACCCATAGTAAGGGAAAACAAAAACAAATCAGCCATCACCACTACCACAAATAAAAAGCAAACCAATAAACAAACATGTTAAAAAAAAAAAAAGAGTGATTTTCCAGCTCCCTGGTTATCCTTGCGAAGATGGACAACACTTCTGGAACATCACAGAGGGCCTTTCTGGTTTCCTTTCTGTTTTTGGTATATGTATATGTATAAACTGTGTGCGTGTACACTGTATGTGTGTGTGTGTGTGCAGGTATGTCTACACATGTGTGTGCATGTATAAGGAGGGCAGAGGTCAATACTGGATGTCTTCCTGAATCACTCTCTACCTTATCTTTTGAGACTATATCTCTCACTAAGTATTGTGCTCCCCAGTTGGTTAACCTGGCTGGCACTGAGCATTAAGGATCTGCCTGTCACTATTCCCTGAGCACTGCAGTTGTACTAGGCCATATCTGGCTTTTTTTTAAACCTGCGTCCTGGGGGGGGGGCTGAACTCAGGTCCTCACGCTTATGAGACAGGTACTCTACCAACTGACCTATTTCTCCAGCCTCCTATTTTCTTTTCTTTTTATCATTGTTTCTCTTTTTAAAAATTTCCATATGTGAACTGAAGCTAACTAAAGGCTTGGATAGTTCTTTTTTTTTAATTTTGCTTTTTGATGTGGGATTCCCCTCTGTATACTATGAATATGTTTTATTACCATTGGTTATTAAAGAAGCTGTTTCAGCTTAGTAGAGTAAAGCCAGGCAAGAAATCCGAATAGAGATATAGAGAGAGTGTAGGCAGAGTCAAAGAGATGCTATGTAACTGCCAAAGGAGAAAGACACCAGCTGCCAGCAGAACCTTACTGGTAAATCATGAGCCTTATGATAAAATACAAAATAGTAAAAATGGGTTAATTTAAGATGTAAGAGTTAGCTATAAATATGCATATGCTATTGGTCAGTGTTGTAATTAATATAGTTTCTGTGTGATTATTTGCATCTGGGCAGCCAGGAAATGAACAAGCAGTCTCTGCCTACAAAATGGTGCCCAACGTGGTGGTCTTGTACCCTGTAGAGATTTGTCACTTGTATTGATTTAACAAAATGCTGACTGACCAGTAGCCAGGCAGAAAGTATAGACAGGGCAACCAGTATAGGAGAATTCTGGGAAGAGGAAAGGCCAGTCTGCAGTTGTCATACAGATGCAGAGGAAGCAAGATGAGAAAGCCTCACTGATAAAATGTACCAAGCTAACACAGATAAGAATTATGGGTTAATGAAAGATATGAGAGTTAGTTAATAAGAAGCCTGAGCTAATAGGCCAACCAGTTTATAATTAATGTAGGCCTCTTTGTGTTTATTTGGGGCTGAATGGCTGCAGACTAGGCGGGACAGAAACCTCTGTCAACACCTTTTCTATAACTTTTTACCTTGATGGGTGGTATCTTTATATCTTTATTTTGGGGGAGGAGGAGGCTGTTATTGCAGGGCACATCTGCTTTAGCACAGGAGGCTTGTCTGCCCACCCGGTCGTAAGATGGTGTTCTAGTTTCATTTCTGTGCCTGTGATAAAGCACCCCAATGAAAAGTAGTTTAGGGGAGAAAGGAGTTTATTTGGTTCACAATTCCAGGTCCATCATAGCAGAGAAGTTACAGTGGCAGGAACTCAAAGCAGCAAGCCATGGCATGTCACAGTTAAGAGCAGAGAGAAATAAATACATACAAGATGACTTGCTTTTCTTTCTCCTCTCTTATATAGTTCAGGATCCCTTGCCTAGGGAATGGTGCTACCCACTGTGGGCTGGGTCTTCTCACATTAATTGACAGTCAAGACAATTTCCCACATACATACACACAGGAAATCTGATCTAGACAATTTCTTAATTGAGATTCTTTCCCCTTAGGGTTAGAGAGATGGCTCAGCAGTTAACAGCCTTTATGTTCTTGCAGAAGACCTAAGTCCATTTCCCAGTGGCCCATAAATGCCTGTATTTCAAGCTCTAGAAGATGTGACACCCTCTTCTGGCTTCTGCAGGCACCTGCACTCATATGTACATACTCACATGTAGACATCTATGCATAACTAGAAATAAAATAAATCTTGAGAGGAAAAAGACTCTCGAGGATAGATTCTAGGCTATTTCGAGTCGAGAGTTAAAAATTACTGCAAGTATTCAATTGTTGCACAAACTGTGTTTTATACTGTGTCTCATGGGATTTCAGCTTTCACTGAGCAGAGGATTGGAGAACAAGCAGTTTTCTGACCATTTGTTTAAAGAAGTACCAGTGAGGAAACAAGGAGACAAATTAGGGACAGGAAAGAAGACAAGAAAAAGCTACAAGAGCGATGTAGGCAACTGGTCCCCATTGGAGACTCATGGGAAGCAGTGCAGAATGAGCCTCAGTTGGTTTTATCTTAGAGGCAAGGAAGCTGTGGCATTTATCCACACTCCTCTCTCATTGCCTGGGGCAGGGCCAACCAACAACAGTGCTCCTTGACAGTTGTGGTTGTCTCAGACAAGGACCATTCCTCTCAATGTGGCTTGAGGATGTCCTCAAATTGCGAGTCTCACATCCTTGCAGTATGATCCTGTATGTATGTACAGAATGGCGATACCCCAGGAGATGGATAGGGCTCAGACAACATTTCCTTTCTTTTAATACTGAAGGTAAGTGGGATGAGTCAGTTGTTCATGCTTCCTGACATAGACAGGTGCTATGGAACGAACCAGGGCATGTGGATAAGTGAGACTGTGCCCCATTTAAGGGGAGCAAGCAATTTTATGCTCTAAGGTCAAAAGACCAAAGCTAGTCTACGCTTTGATGTCCCCACTGGACAGTCCCCAAAGCAGCCTGGGCACAATTGTCCCAGGAGACTCTAGACTTGTATTCTTTTTGTGTGTGTTCTTCTGTAGGGCAGCAGCGGGCCTTTCACTTGAACTGGCCTATTGCCTCATCTTTCCAACAAGGTGAAGTTTTTTTTTTTGTGTGTGTGTTTGTTTGCTTTTAATTACATTGTGTGCACAGCCTTTGGAACCCTAAGCATGTAAGGGAGCACACTGGCTGGATTTCAGAACTCTGTGAGCAGTCCTCTCCTTACAGCAGCGCAAGACAGGAAAACTCATGGCCTGGAAGATCTTGCTAGAGGAGTAAGAGAACTCATTTAATTGAGAGATAATTGGCCGAGTTTAAAATTAGTAAGCCACATCCATCTTTGCCCATTGGTTCGCAGGCCTTTGCTTCCCTTCCATGGTGCAGTTCATTAGACGGGGCAAGAGATCTTAGAAGAACAGGGTATCCAGAGCGGGGAAGTTGAAGATACTTTTCCTTACGTCTCATTCTGGGTTAGTGGTCTATCAGTTGGCTTGAGACTTAATCTGTCTCTGCTCCAGCAGCTGTAGCTCTGTAAGAGAAACTGAATGGGCAGCACTTCCCATTGCCCATTATTTCACTTATTGCCTCTATATCTGCCTTGTGTTGTTTATTGGAGCGTCAAGTGTCTCAGAGCCCATAAGTCTTGCATCGTATTATCTTCCTTCTCCTTTTAAATTTTAAGTCTTATATTAAATTCATCTTTTGACAATTTCTTATGTATACAAAATATATACTCTATAGAGTATGTTCTGATTATGGTACTTTCACCCTCTCGCCTTCCATCCTACTCCCCGTGGCCCCTCCTCCCTGCAAGCCCCTTTCCTCCAGTTAGTGGTCCTCCGCCTCCACATCTCCTCACTGCACTAATCCTGGTCCCTTATAGCCTCCCTCCAGTCTCTTTCCTCTTCCATGTGCCATCATCCTTTTGATGACCCCGACCTTCCTCATCACTGTTTCTCTCTCTTGTGCTCTTTTGCAGGTTTTTGGGCTCTCACAGAAGACTGGGACGAGAGTTTGGTTCTCAGCTCCCATGTCAGGCACCTTTCAGATCACCTGCAACTCCAGATTTGGGGAATCTGGTGTCCTTTTAGGGCCTCCTCAAGTGTACACATGCACATTCCCACACGCACGCACACACACGAATAAAAATGAAAAAACAAATTGCTCTACACCTTGTGCTGAGGTCATAATTTCTCACTGCGTGCATTATCTCCATGCACCTTGGGAGCCACCCTGTGCTCTGTGGGATGTTTATCAGCATGCTTAATCTCTACCCACTGGGTGCCAGCAGCAGCCTCCTGCATTTTCTGACAGCTAAACATATTTGTAGACATTTCCAAACGTTCCGGGGGAACAAAACAATCCGTGACTGTGAGTCACTCCTCTTATGTAACAAGTCAAGCTTTGGGAACAGAGACAGTAATCCCTCGGCCACACAGCCCTTTACACACGGAGCATGATAGTGTGCTTCCCATTTGACTTTTTGTTTTTATTTCATTTTGTCTTTCGAATGTTCTAAAATTTACCATTTTTTCTTTGTTAGTTTTAATGCACTTTCTAAAGATTTGGTGATGTTTTTGTTTGCATCGGACCAAAGACTCTATTAACTAAGTATTTTATTTATTTGCTTTGGAAGCAATCTATAACCATGCCCAAATTTCTTCATTTTAGTCTTTTTAGTCTTCACTCAGTGTTTGTTCTTTTAGTGTAAAACAAAATTTCCCATGGTTTCTTCTTTAAAATCCCATGCCAGTTTTCAGTGGTTTTAAATTTGTCCGACCAACTTTAAAATATATAACATTTTATTAATTCTTTGAGAACTTAATACAATGCATTTCGATCCTATCAATAACCCCTAACTCCTCCTAAATCACCCCCACCCCTCTCCTCCTTCCAACTTCATGTCTTTTCTTAAAAATGACCTGTTGTGTCCATTTGAGCTGCCCATATACACCTGACTGTAGGGCCATCCACTGAGGAATGATGGACCTATCCGGGGCCACATGTTGAAGAAAGCTGCTTCTCCCTCCACGCAGAAGTCATCAACTGTCTCTAGATCCTCAGACCTGGAGGCTTGTTAAGTCCCTGCCCCTTTCTTTATTCAGCCAGGTTTTAATTGGTGACTTGCTATCATGAGCAATGGCTTTTTTTCTTCTTTTTGAGACAGGGTGCCAAGGCTGGCCTGAAGTTTGTGAGTCTCTTGCTTCAGACTCCAGAGTGCTTGGATTACTAGCCTGCACCTTCATACCTAACTATTTTCTCTCCCTGTCTCTTTTTCTCCTTTTTGGATTGTTTGAGATAGAGTTCCACCCTGTAGCCTGGGCTGGCCTGGAACTCACTATGTAACTCACTCTGGCCTTGAACTCATGGCAGTTCTCTAGTCTGCTGGGATTACAAATGTGAGGCACCACAGCTGGCATTTTACATTTTTAATATTAGAGCATTCTTTATCCAGTATTTTTACTGAATTTTCTCAGCTAACCCTTATGCTTCAATGACCTCATTTAGTCTTATGGCTTTAAGATCACTTGTACATTGATATTGATCTAGGTGCCAATAACTTGGATGATGTCATTAGTCTTACGCAAGGCTTTCCCTGTACAGTTATGGCTTGCCAGTTTCCATCCCTAGCATGGACCACATACTACTCACAGCATTAAGCTTCCTATTCCAAATATTCAGGTACCTGGATGCTGAAGAGGAAATCTAAATTTCACACATTGAAGCTGAACTCCTGACAACTTGCTCCTTTAGCAGTGCATCGGTGGCGTCTCAACAAGAAATTGGAACCGCTGTGTGTGCTATGAAATGACATATTTATTTATAGGAATCAGGTTCCACACGATCATAGGAGACGCAAGGGAACTGAGCGGTGGGAGAAGACAGTTGAAAGATAAGAGCGCAGAAGCCATTGTCCACCAGGGATCACTAAGGGAAGCTACTAGAATCTATGAAGGGCTGTTGCTTCTTTCTCAGAGGGAGAGCCTGATTCCATGGCAGGCTAGCAGTGCAAAGCAAAAGAAAAGCGGGGCATGAAGCAGAAGACATCAAGGATCACTAGGAATGTACAAGGTTTAACTGGGACCAGTGAGAACAAGTCTGTCTGGTCTCACTGCCTTGAACTTTGATGATAGTGGTAACCTATAGAAGGGTCTAATGCCCTTCTCATTGATCTGTACAGAAACCTGGCCCTGGATTCAGGAAAGTTGAGGGAAGAGATCCAGCCAGAGCTGAGGTTCCAGCTGTTGCTTACCCCTGTCCCGTATCATCCATCACTAGATACTGGTAGGAGCTGCAGTGGTGTCTGACACCTGACCCACACCTTCAAGGTGTAATGGCTGATGTTCCAATTCCACTTTCCAGATCTCAACAGTGTTTATATGATCAGCCCTAGCCTAGAACTGCAGCAAGCTAGGAGGCTATCTGTCAGTCTACATCAGTGGGCAGATCTAGAGGAGAGGAAATAAGGAAATGGCCCTGTGTAAGGTAACATGGTGTACAATTCTCCAAGGAGCATCTCCATCACAGGAAATGGCAATTTCATCATGCTAGGAGTCGGGGGTCTTATTTAGTAAAGTGTCTGTTCATGAATTGTGTTCATTTGTGTCTGATTGTTCGTTCATTTTCTTATTGTCAAACTTTAATAGCTGGTGTGAATTGACTGTAACAGTCCTTTGTCAGTGAAGGCTTGCTTTTCTGTGTTCATTTGGGCAAACACTCTTATTCTAAACATTAATCAAAAATCAATTTGTTCAATTACAGGTACCCTTCTAGCTATGGAGGTAACCAAATTAGTCAAAAAGAATTTTAATTTTTACAGGGGACCAATGGCAAATCAGCTAATATCAAAGTATTTTCTTTATATAGCTTCAAACAAAAAGAGTACTCTGCAAAAAATAAGCAAATTCATATCATTTACAGATGACCATACTGGTCGAGAACTGATTTTGCCCAGGGTTGTTTGCTTAAGGCAATGGAGCTCCCATTTGCCACTAATGATGTTATTTAGGTTTGGTCCCCTGGTTTTCACTAAGATCCTTTTGTTCGATGGGAAATGCTAGGTCATAAAATAGAACATGTATAAGAAAATGAATTTTCTTGTCTCATGAGAAAAATACATATCTCTATGAACTCTAGGTAGAAGAAGATATTTGGCTGCTCTATAAATCATTTTAGTTATTTTTTGTTTCAGAAAAGGAAGATGGACCCAAAGGAAATCAGTTTTACAAAACGTGTTCATCCTTCTCTTGATCGGAGGTGTGCGTTTCCTGTTTTGAGGCTTTCCACAGAGGATTAAAAGTTGATCTCAAGGCCTGAGTTGGTTTTTCCTGTCAAAAAACAAAAGAAGAAAAAAAAGAAAAGAATCGGTCAAGACATAGTTTAGGAGTTTCACCTGTGACTCCCATATGACAGCGCTTTTGAATCTGTGAGGTCTTGAACGTTCACTATTAATGCCAACAAGTTCTGACAGGTCACCTGTAAGACTCCCATCTGTAATCATGCGGATGGACTTAGGAAGGGCCAAAGGAAGCTGTCAGGGTGGGCTTTATTCTTCCAGAGAATCCAGGCTTGATTCCCAGCGCTCGTGTCAGGCAATCTGTAACTACATCTCCAAGAGGTCCTATACCCTCTTCTGGACTCCATGGGCGGCCACACCCACATTACATATGGTAGACACAGACAGAAGACACACATACACAAGTAGAAATAAATCTTTAAATCTAAAAAAGAAGGGAAAATATAAGGGAATTACTCTGTTTTGCCCATAGTCCTAGTAGAGAGATACAGATGAGAAAAATAAATGGGGATGGGTAGCTAGACAAAGTTTTGAGACTTTTGGGAAAATGGGGGAGGCAAGGGCTGTTTCCAGAAGGCCCACAGAGTTTGGAGGTTAACATGGGAGAAATAGAATTGCCTAGAGTTACACAGACACGTACATATTCAGGCCTCAGAAGCTTTGTCAGACTTGTAGCGATTATCTTGAGGGATGCTACAGGAATGCTCTTGTGTTTGTATCATCTGGGCACACAAACACTGCACGTTCCTAGCGTGCTTTGTACTTCCCAACATCTGTTCACCGTGCCTTGAAACCAAAGAGGATGATCAGCAGGTGTCCTATCATTCCCATGCCCAAAAAGAAGGCCAGCAGCAGGAGACCTACCTCAGACTTAGTCCCTCAGCTCGCACTACTCTCTTAGCTCAATTGTCATGCTTACTTGCCACCTCAACAAAATATTCAACTTTGCAGACAGAGCCTGAGGACATCCTAGGGACCTCATCTGTTGGACAGACCTCCAGGGCTCTACATGTTTTAACAGGTCTCAGAGCAAAATGTGAGCACCCTATGGGGGGAACGACTGGAATTTCAAAATCGTGCAAAAGACACATGCACAGGCCAGCCTGAGTACAGGCCTTAGGCAACAGCTTCTTGCCTGATTCCAGGGGCCTTGCTCCAAAGTCACGTCTTCTCCGGTTTGATATATCAGAGGTCAGAATCGAAGTTTCAAACTAGGGGCTCTGTGAACAAATTCCAGAAGGTCTTTCCTGAGATCTTGGGGGTCTTAATTACTTCGTTTTAAGGGTGCACAGTTTAGGAGGTGAGAAGCCACAGGGTATCTGAGGAGAGGAAGCAAGAGAACTCCATCTAGCGACACAAAACACATCCTGAGGAAGCAGACACAATTCACCTACCTTACTACTTTCTCATTAAATGGAAGAAAAAAACCACCACCATCCAGGAAAAGACCATGTGCCATGTGGAAGGTGGGATGCTGGGACAAAATGAGTCAGTTGGCCAGACCCACAGTCTATGGCAAATCGGCACCCCTGGAAAGCCAACCAATTGACCAGGAAATCGCGTCACTAAATCTTCTTTCCCCAAGCCTCAAGACCAGATGCCATTTTCCAGCCATTTCCATTTGTAGTTTCTCTGATGGTGTGATACTCCAAGGATCTGTGGATTATTAAAGAATGAAGAAGTCAGCTGATAAGTTAGCCCATGCAGAAAAGGCAAATCAGGATCACACAGGTCCCCATTGCTGCTGGTCAGTCTGTCCAGTGGCCCAATAACCAGGTGACTTTCTTTTGGAAAATTAGAGTCTTAATATCAGGGCTGGTAAAAAAAAAAGTTCTGGAATTCATTTTAGAAAGAACAGGGGTTTTTTTGGGGGGGTGATCTCTTCAGTGAACATACCCACCCCTGTCTATCTGTATTACTATCTCATTCATTTTTATGAGTCCTTATGAGCCTGGAGAGTGACGTCACTGTTGTCAGTGATGGGGAGGTTTGACTTTTCTTTCATTAATAAGAATTTTCTCCTGAGTCACAGCAGATGATTTACTGGCTGTCAGGAAGGACCTCAAACTCATAATAGTAGGTCCTCCATAAATAGAAGCCATACGTCACATAAGATGGGAACGGCCTCCTAGGGCATAGAGAAGCGAACATTTGCAGAAAAACTAATCAAAATTGTTCCGCTTGATGGTGCTTGACGTCATCCTGTGGAGCAGAGGCTAGTCACTGCGGTCACCTGGGAAGAGTTGAAAAACAGCAGCATGTATTCTTCAGAAATTCTGCTTCAAAAACCCGTGTTGGTGACTGCGTAACTTTCAAAACCTTTATAAGTCATTCTATCTAATATACTAATACAATTGAAAATCAACCTTAGGTATTGGCCATACCATGAACATGCCGTTTTGTCTGATCTTGGAAGCTAAGCAGGTTTAGCCCTGGTTTAGTAGCTGGATGAGAGAAACAACCTTAATAGTTTGATTGCTTTTCCTATTTCTATTCACCTCTTCTAGACCAAGCTAGTCCAGTTTCTCTATATCACAAATAAAAGTACATTTATTTATTCAGTGTGTGTGTGTGTGTGTGTGTGTGTGTGTGTGTGTTGGGTCTGTGTGTGCCACTATTTGTGTGTAGAGGTCAGAGGTTCTCTCTTTCCAGTATGAGGGTCCCAGGGATTGAACTCAGGTCATCACGTGGCAAGTGCCTATAACCGCTGAGCCATCTCACCAGTGTAAATGATTTTCTTAGGTGCCCAAACTAGATCTAATGACAGGGTGTGGCAACAAAACTTGTAATCCTAGCACTTGGGAAAACTGAGACCAGAAGATCAAGAGTTCAAGGCTATCCTGGGCCACACTGCAGCAAGACCTCATTTAAAAAAAAAAAAAAACAAACAAACCAAAAAAATGGCTGGAAGATGGTACAGTGGATAAAAGTGCTTGCTGTGCAAGCACGAGGACCTGAGTTTGAATCTCCAGAACCCAGAGAGAAGCAAGACATGCCAACAGGAACGTCTGTGACTCATGGCTCCTAAAGGGAGAGAAGCCCGAGGGACAGTTAGCCTGGCATATGCAACCGAAAACCAGCTGACACCCTGCCTCAGGCAAGGTGGTAAGCAGACAGTGACAGCCTTGGGCTGTTCTCTGACCTCCGCACGAATGCTGTGGCATACATGGGTTCACATATTTTCCCTTCCCCCCCACATATCCCCCCTCTCCCTCCACATTGTCCCCTTGTCCCCCACATACCTCCCCCCGAAGTCTTAGAACTCATTCTCTTTCTGTCTTCTTCTTCTTCTTTTTTTTTTTTTTTTTTTTTTTTTTTTTTTTTTTTTTTTTTTTTTTTTTTTTTTTTTTTTGAAAAGGAATCATTTCTTTTAATTGAATACTTCATTCAGACCACATCCCCTTCTGGATGCTTTTCAGGCAACCATTTGGTCCCCACTTCTCAAGAATGTTACAACTGACTGTATTGAGTGAGCAGGAGCCCCAAATCAGGCCTTTGAAACTGTAAAACAAGCAGCACCTTCCCCCAAACCACCCTCTCCTTTCACTTAGCAAGGGACTGGGAGCTAAAGGATCCAAATTCTACTTTCCAACTGTAGACACCCAGGAACCTGGATGCACTGCAAACACCACAAGCTAGCATATCAGAGATGAAGCAAGGCAGCCCCTACACACTCCAAGACGAGGCTCTGATCGCTCCTCCCA
This sequence comes from Alexandromys fortis, assembly GCF_014885135.2. Classification (NCBI taxonomy): domain Eukaryota; kingdom Metazoa; phylum Chordata; class Mammalia; order Rodentia; family Cricetidae; genus Alexandromys; species Alexandromys fortis. Next base: position 71,549 of record NW_026068280.1, on the reverse strand, counting down.
CAGGAATGGCCTTGCGCCAGCATTCTTAAAGGAAGGCGTCTTGGCCTCTACTTAATTTCCCAAAGACTTATAAAATCTACCAAAAGGAACACGATGGATCAGCATAAGTTGGCTTACTCACGAGAGACTTTCTTGAGTAACAACTTTTGACTGTTGAGAATGTCACGTTTTTTTTTTTTTCAAGGCAGCAAAGTCCAGGGCACTCGAGAGGACAGTTGAGCAGCGACCTAGTGCTGGGGGTAGGTTTATGTAGGGTGCAGGCGCACACCACACACACCGCTTTTCTTCAGGGTATATGGCAAGCCGCCAAGACGCCTGATCATCAAGGTAAGTTATTTTCTATAGGACAGAGCGTAGACCAGCAGAGGGAAAGGTGCTCTCGTGGAGGGCTATCGGAAGGCGGTTATTGTGCAGAAAGTCCTGAGGCTTAAGCAAAAGGGTGGCGGCAGCTGGGGACTGGGACTTCTAGATACTTGGCTACTGCTTGGTGGCAGCAGAGGCCTCAGTGCCACCTGCTTCCTCCACCGATTGTGCTGGCTCCTCTTCCTCCTCCTCTTCCTCCACCTCGTAGTAGCCAACCTCGTAGTAAACATCGCCGTCCTCCTCTTCCTCATCCTCCCCATAGTAGTCAATCTCGTAGTAGATGTTCTCATCTTCCTCCTCCTCATAGTAGAAGTCGCCCTCTTCGTAATAGTCGCTCTCCCACTCTTCAGCCCCTTCGTAGTAGACATCGTCTTCCTCGCCCTCCGCATAATAGCTATCGTAATAGTCCTCCTCCTCCTCCTCCTCCTCCTCCTCCTCCTCCTCCTCCTCCTCCTCCTCACTCTCTTCCTTGTCCTCCTCGCCCTCTTCGCCCTCCTCGCCATCTTCGCCCTCCTTGTCCTCCTTGCCCTCCTCGTAGAAGTTTCCCTTGTCCTCATCCTTGTTCTCACCGTTGGCCTCATTCTCCTCTTGGGGATAGACGTCTGGATACTTCCGCACGCACTCCTGCATGGCTTGGAACTGCTCTGCGCAGTCTGACCCCTTGATTTCGTCCGTGCTGTAATGGAAGCAGGCGAAGGCAGATTTGAAGGATTCTCCACAAGGACCGCTGGTCATCCCCCCAAAGCACGGGCAATTCCAGTTAATTTCTCCACTTGGCAGTGTCAAGCCGTACTCCTCATAGGGATCCTTGGGGTCGTCGACCACCAGCTCTGCGTTGCTGGGACTTTCATGGTCTTCTCTGGTCACAAATATGATTTGATCCTTCCCTTCCTGCCGGCAGTAGGCCATGGTAGCTCGGGGTGTTGGTGCTCAGTGCTGCTGGTGGCTACTGACTAGCAGCTTCAAGTTCGCAGCTCACTGCTCGCAAGGCTGGAGCGAGTGGCTGTCTCTGTTATACCTTCAGGCTGTGACCTCCTCCCTCTCTGCTCCTCAGCCTGGAGGCGTGGAGGGCGGTTCTAAGGCCCGCAGGGACCCGCCCCTTCCAGGCCGGCTCCGCTGGCCCTCAGTATTTTTTCAAAGGAAAACATAATCTCCTGCGGTTTTGATGAGTACTCCTCAAAGGTCCATGTGTAAAAGTTGGGTCCCCAGCGTAGTGCTATTTATTGGACGGTTCCTGTGAATCTTTAAGCATTCCTGTAGAAACGACTGGAAGACCCTTTGGTTACTGAGGGTATTTCCTGGAAGGGAATAATGAGTCTGAACTCATCCAGGCCCTTTGCATCCTGGGTCATGGTGTGACCAAGGTTTCTCTGGTTATGTGCGTGTGTCACCTGTCACCGTCATCCACTGGAGCTGCCCAATCTTAGATTTGAATCTCCAGAACCATGAGCCAAAATAGAACTCTCTTTACTTCCTAAGTCCCCTGGATCAGGCATTTTGTTGCAAAGCTGTCTTATGCGATTCTTCTTTATCTCTACATGAACTAATTGCAAACTCAGCTGAGCATAAGCTTGTTAAAATGAATGTTTCCGGCTTCCGCACCTGAACATGATTGTTGGGTAGGCCAGTGGAGGTACTTGGAAGCTGAATTTTAAAGTAGTTCACTGATCAATAGGAACAGGACAGTTTCCTAATTTGGAAATAAAGAGGTTGTGGATATAAGTTAGAGGAAGTAGGAGTTCTTTAATGGCAGCACAAAGGAAAATGGGTATTTTCTTTCAGTTATTTTTCTTCTGATGCCAACCCTGCTTTATCAAAAGGTAGACCTGAACCGCAAGCCTGTATTTCTTATTTTGTTTGATTTTTGTTGTTTTAAAATTAAAGGGGTGGTCCTTAATGTTTCTCCACCCCCCCAAAAAAAAACCATGGACATGCCTTTTATTTTTTAATTTTGCAAGTAGAATTCAAACAGTTAGAGCTTCCAGAATGGACAATGACTTGGCGAACACTGTGACCCAGAACGATGACATACAGCCTAGCCCACAGTCTTTGTTCTGTACAGCCTAAGTCTGGAGTTCCTTGGGGGGGGGGAGCGAAACCACTGAAGGCTTACGTGACTCAGCTGAAGTGCAGCTCAACCATCACTTGCCTCAATAGCCCTGACTGAGCCCGTGACTCACACAGGCATGCTCTTCAATTCCACGCTCTGAGACACCTTTGCTCAGGGACGGTGTTGAAAAGCTTCGGAAGGAATCCCAAACCTCAGGCTTGACATTCTGCTCTTTGACCTGCCGGCAGTTCAACTATGATAAAGTCACCGCGAGTCTCACATCCACAGCTGTACAGAGGGGACAGTGGAATCCATCCTACCTAGCTAAGGAGAGCGGCCTCCCCCCATTTCACAATTATTACCAAGATCGGTCCGACCTTGAGTTGGCTGACAGCCACAGGGGTGGGGTGGTCCCTGAAGTGGTTGCATCCTGAAACACCACCAAGGGTGGCTGCGGTGAAGTCAGGAGCCTTCTGTGGCACAAGACTTGGGTTTTCTTCCACAGTAGTGATAATGGAGCTGCTTAGGCAGCTGGCCATATTAGAAACCCAGAAATATTTATGTGATGAGCGAAACTAAAGCAACCAGTCAGTCATTTGACAGATGTGCCCAGCACTGAAAAGACAACCTTCCTTCCTCCCTCTCTCCCTCCATTCCTTCCTTTCTCTCCCACCCACCTTTAAAACTAGCATGGTAGCAGAAGCCTGTAATATTAGAATTAGGAGACAGAGACAGGAGAATTAGGAGTTCAAGGCCAGCTTCAGTTAGGTAGCAAGTTCAGGACTATCCTGGGTATGTGAGGCCCTGTATCAAACAATAAGATCAAAGGTTCTAGTCAGGTGACTCCGTGGGTGAAGGCACTAGCTGCGGAAGCCTGGTATCCAGTATCCTCCTCTGCTGTGCTCTGCCTTCTTCTCTCAAGCCTTTGCTAAGCCTGGAGCTCACTGTTCTTTGGCTAGGCTGGTGGCCAGCACACTCCAGAGAGCCTCCTGTCTCCCTCCCGCCCAAGCACCAGCACTATGGTTACAGGTTCACAGGGTCACACCTGACGTTTTGTGGGGGTGTGGATAATCTGAACTCCTGTCCCCATCCTCGGACAGCGAGTGCTCTTACCCACTGAGCCATCTCCTCAGCTCAGCTTTCTTTTCTTTTTAAACGGAAGATTACAGATCGTATCTTCATAGAAAATTATTTTTGAGTTAGCATAAAAAGTTTCACTGTGGGATTTTCATGCATACTTTTTGTTGATCTTTACAACTGCTTTAACTATTTTTATTTATTGTGTGACAATTTCATACATGTATAATCCTAACTTTTGTCAAAAACAGGAATGGGAAATGAATGTTTCCTTTTCACCGAACAGTGATGGGAAAATTGGATGTCCATATATAGAAGAATAAAGTTAGACATATATCTCTTACTCTGCACAAAAAGAGGAATTTAAAATGGATAAAAGCTCCCAGTATAGGGGCTGGAGAGATGGCTCAGTGGTTAAGAGCACTGACTGCTCTTCCAGAGATCCCGGGTTCAATTCCCAGCACCCACATGGCAGCTCACAACTGTCTGAAGATCCAGTTGCAGGGGATTTGACACCTTCACACCAATGCACATAAAATAAAGTTAAATAAACCATAAAAATATTTAAAAAAAAGATCCCAGTATAAAACCCTAAACACTGGAACTTCCCAATGAACATATAGCGAAAACAGTTCAAAATACAAGCATAGGCAAACACTTTCTGAAAAGAACCCCAGTTGTACAGGAAAGAAGTTCAGGGGCTGACAAATGGAATTGGATGAAATCAGAGAGCCACCATAATTTATTGTACTCCTTGATTGATTTATTCGAATAAAAAAGTTATCAAGATTATTAGGTGCTCCGGACTGAAATCTCAAGGTCCAAATCAGGAGCAGAAGGAGAGAGAGCACAAGCAAAGAACTCAGGACCGCGAGGGGTGCACCCACACACTGAGACAATGGGGATGTTCTATCGGGAACTCACCAAGGCCAGCTGTCCTGGGTCTGAAAAAGCCTGGGTTAAAACCGGTCTCTCTGAACATAGTGGACAATGAGGACTACTGAGACCTCAAGAACAATGGCAATGGGTTTTTGATCCTACTGCACCTATTGGCTTTGTGGGAGCCTAGGCAGTTTGGATGCTCACCTTACTAGACCTGGATGGAAGTGGGTGGTCCTCGGACTTCCCACAGGGCAGGGAACCCTGATTGCTCTTTGGACTGACGAGGGGGGGGGACTTGATTGGTGGAGGGGGAGGGAAGGGGGGGGGGGCGGGGGGGAAGAGACAGAAATCTTTAATAAATAAATAAATAAATAAATAAATAAATAAATAAAAGATTATTAGGTGCTGAGAAGCTGGCTTAGTCAGTAAAGAGCAGCATGTCGGGTGAGCAAAAAGACCTGAGTTCTGATCCCTAACACTCACACAGCTGGATGCTGTGTGTGCCTGTAATCTCAGGACCAAGGAGACAGAGGTAGGAGAATCCCTGGAACTTGCTGTCTAGCTAATCAGTGAGGCCCAGCTTCAATGAGAGACTCTCAGAAAATAAGGTGGTAGCTTTGTTCATGTGTTCTTTTGTGCAACACCAGTATTATTCTTTCCCCAGCACAACTAACCAACAGCCCAAGGAGAAACCGTTAAGGATCATGGAAATGCCCTGTTGTTTATGAAGATCTCCCCTAGAGTTAATATTTGCAATGGTTCTTGTCTGCCTGCTTATTTTTGGCTATGATGGTTGCCGTATGATCATTTCCCACAGTTCCTCTTTTCTGATCTTCCGCACTGACTACTTGTTAGCCCTTGCCATTAAGCTGAAAGCAAGTCCTCCTTCTCCCCTTCTCTGCTTATCTGGCCAATCAGAATGGACATATGTTCCTATATTTCCATGGCTTTATAACTTAGTACTGAGCTTCATAAGTTTGCTTTGGTGCTATGATTTGCCTCCTCTGTCCTTGAAGAATGTCACCATCTTTTTAAAAAAAATATTTATTTATTTTTTATTATGTATACAATATTCTGTCTGTGTGTATGTCTGCAGGCCAGAGGAGGGCGCCAGACATCATTACAGATGGCTGTGAGCCACCATGTGGTTGCCAGGACTTGAACTTAGGACCTTTGGAAGAGCAGGCAATGCTCTTAACCACTGAGCCATCTCTCCAGCCCGAATGTCACCATCTTTTTTTCTCTGTCACTTTCTTCCTTCCTAACACATCAAAAATATTCTATGCTCCCCTTATATCTACTATGATCTGTCCCAGAAAGCAGCAGGATCAAACAAACCTCTGATAAACCTCTGACATCCACAGCTGGTTGCATCCAAGACCAGCCTTCTAGCAGTCTTGTGTGTGTATGTATGCACAGGCACATGCATGGGCACGCCTGTACGTGAGAGAGCAAGCATGCATGCATATGGAGGCCATAGACTGGCATCTAATGCCTTTATCGATTACTTTTCTTTTCTTTTTCTTTTTTTTTTTTTTTGAGACAGGGTTTCTCTGTGGCTTTGGAGCCTGTCCTGGAACTAGCTCTGTAGACCAGGCTGGTCTCGAACTCACAGAGATCCGCCTGCCTCTGCCTCCTGAGTGCTAAGATTAAAGGCGTGCGCCACCATCGCCCGGCTATTGATCACTTTTCAACCCCCTGTAGGCGAGTACAATAAAGCAGTCTCACACTAGCTCAGAATGGAGTATAGTAAAGGGTTCTTTATTTAGTACATGTGGCCACACCCAGAATGTGCCAGTATCTTAAAGGCTGAAGGATTCACAGCACCCCCTCTCTTTTTTGAGACAGGGTTTCTTTGTGTAACCCTGACTGTCTGAAACTTACTATGTAGACTATGCTGGCCCCGAACTCACAGAGATCCACCTGCTTCTGCATTCTGAGTGTTGGGATTAAAGGCGTGTGGCATGTGCCACCATGCTTGACTAGTTCTTTATGTGTTTTATTTATTTATTTTTAATTTAAAAATTTTTTTATTAAAAATTTCCGCCTCCTCCCCACCTCCCATTTCCCTTCTCCTCCACTCCCCTTCCCCCCTTCTCCCCCCTCCCTCTTCAGTCCAAAGAGCAGTCAGGGTTCCCTGCCCTGTGGGAAGTCCAAGGTCCTCCCCCCTCCATCCAGGTCCAGGAAGGCGAGCATCCAAACAGCCTAGGCTCCCACAAAGCCAGTACATGCAGTAGGATCAAAACCCAGTGCCATTGTCCTTGGCTTCTCATCAGCCCTCATTGTTCGCCATGTTCAGAGAGGCCGGTTTGATCCCATGGTTTTTCAGTCCCAGTCCAGCTAGCCTTGGTGAGCTCCCATTAGATCAGCCCCACTGTCTCAGTGGGTGGATGCACCCCTCGCGGTCCTGACTTCCTTGCTCATGTTCTCCTTCCTTCTGCTCCTCATTTGGACCTTGGGAGCTCAGTCTGGTGCTCCAGTGTGGGTCTCTGTCTCTATCTCCATCCATCGCTAGATGAAGGTTCTATGGTGATATGCAAGATATTCATCAGTGTGGCTATAGGATCGGGCCATTTCAGGCTCCCTCTCCTCAGCTGCCCAAGGAACTAGCTGGGGAATTCTCCCTGGATACCTGGGAACCCCTCTAGAGTCCAGTCTCTTGCCAACCCTAAAATGGCTCTCTTAATTAAGATATATACTTCCCAGTTCCCATATCCATCCTTCCTCCATCCCAACCATCCCATTCCCCCAAGCTCTCCCCATCCTCCCCTTTTCACTTTTCTTTATGTGTTTTAAATGTTAGCCACCTCTCTGAAGTATAGCTGGCCAAGACTTGCAACCATTTTGTAGGCTGTCTCTTCACTCCGGCAGTAGTTTTCCTCTGCTATGCAGAAACCCTTTCATTGTATATGATCCCATTTGTCAACTCTTGAAGCTATTTCCTGTGCTGTTGGGCTCCTTCTGCGCTCCTTCTTGAAGTATTTTCTGTAAGGGTCCCTCCAGCAGCTTCAGTTTTTATATTAAGATCTTTGTAGAATCATTTTAAAAGGACAATTTAAAAAAGGATTTGGACGACTTGCACGTAGGAGACTGGAGAAGGAAGTACTACTTCCAGAGTGAAGTCTGGAGATCTGCAGAGGCTGTCCCTATATCTGCAGCCCCATGCTGATCTCTGTGTGTCAGGAAGCCAGGGAAGTCCTGGGGTATTACACAGGCCTGGAAAGAGTTCTTCTTTCCTGTAGCCAGATTGGACAAGCATTGCAGTAGCCAAGAATTTGGTAGAATATGTGGACGAGCGTGCCCTCAATTGTGACTGAAGGTTGCTCCTATCTGAGCTAGCTTCACAGAGTTGAAAAGCTAGCCTTGAAGGACTGAAACTATTTCCACAGAGCTTTAGCCTAGAGAAGATTTAGTTACACAATGCTAAAGAAGCCCTTTTTATTTAAGCAGAAGGACCCAGCGCCGAACAATGGGCCTAGTGTCCAGCATCTGATTAATGACTATCGTGGTTCTGTGGGACTATTCTCAGGAAACACGCGGAAATGTTTAGGCCTCAAGGACTGTGGTCTGTGAGATTTGCAAAAATGGAGGGGCAGAGGATAAGTGGATGTGGGCTCTTTGTACGGGTTTTTATTTTTGTAACTCTTAGATTGAAATTATTACTATTCCAAGTTAATAGAAAAACATTTAATGCTTCTCATATTTCAGAAACACATAGAATTTGTTTTATTTAGATCATGTTATGGTGGTGCTCAATCTAGCTACGGGAAAAGTATATACCTTTTAATTACCAACTGTTACACAGAATAGAAAATAGCATCGAGAGGGCGCCTATAAAGGCAGAGAGTTGCAAAAAAGGAGAGAAATTTAGCAAACAGCTCTTCATAATCATGATGGACATTTGAAAACCCTTTAACTGGGAGTCATTTCCTATGGTTTGCTTCAGTGAGAAATTTTCAGATGTAGTTTCTTCTGATCTGGTGTTCCGATTTTTTTATTTTTCATTTTCATTTTTTTCAAAATTACCTATATGCATGTGTGTTTCTGCGTGGGTGCATGTGCACGGTGAGCTGCCCAACCACCTGTAACTCCAGCCCCAGGGGATATGATAGCCTCTTCTAGATGCAGACGCCTGCACTCAGATTTTCTGCATCATCAAGCCATCTCCTTAGCACCCCCCTTTCTTAAATTTCTATTTTGAGATAGGATAGGCTCACCATGTAGTTCTGGTGTTTGGAAAAGTCTGAGTCCCTGTGCGAGGCAGCAGTAGATGCTCCTACCCTGAGACAATCAGTGACAGGAGGACTGGCTCCCGGGTGCAGGGAGGAAGAACAGGTCCAAGTGAATCCACGAATCCTAAAGTATCCCGTACCTCAGTGTGGCCCCATGTTCCCTCTAAGTTGAGGACACATGGCCCTGTCATCACTCTGTGACCAGCTAGTTTTCTATAGCAAGAGATCCTAACACATTAAGATGGCAAATATACATTCTTTGGTCAGCTTGAGGTTTGTGGTGCATGGAAGAAGACCCTAACATTTGATACCGAAAGAGTGCTGGAGGAAGTATTATAGACTGTCAAGCGGATGAGCAATTTTCTTTTCTGATCTTGAGGAACAAATTCACTGAAAACGAGTACGGTTTTGGCAGTGCATTTGTATTAGATTCTCTGTCTCCCATCCAAGTGCTAACCAAGGCCAACCCTGCTTAGCTTCCATTTTGTCTTTCAGAGCTCCTTCTGAGGTGTCTGAAGAAGTGTTCATTGAACATTTTTCTGCCTCCTGGCCTATTTATTTGCTTTAAAATGAACCTCCTGTTTCCACGTTCTTCCATATTCAGAAACACTTCTTAGTTCTATATGCTTAATTTTGTTTTTTAGACCCTGGCGTGGTGGCACACACCTTTAACCCCAGCACGTGGGAGGCAGAGACAGGAAGATCTCTGGAAGTTTAAGGCCAACCTGGTCTACTCATCGAGTTCCAGGACAGCCAGGGCTGCATAATGTGAGAGTCTCTGTCTCATTTATTTTTAATTTTAGGATATCATGAATTCAATTCCATCTATAATTAGTGAAAATGTATGATTCAGAAACTTCCAAAGTTCCCAAATCAAACATAAACTCAGTGACTAAAAGCCACAAGGCTTTCCCCGGGGAGCAAATAAGATGCCAACGGCAGGGATAGGACTCCACACTGCAAGAACTGGCCCTCAGCTCTGACAATACCTTCGAGTCATACTGTGAGCTTTACAGCATCTTAGGATACTAGAAGTGTAACTGTCCTGGGAGCACAGGAGACTAATGGAGGGCGTGGCAAGGAGAGGGTAGCAAGGTATAAAGGAAGATGCTCAAAGTAACTTATATACTTGTACAAAAATGGCCTAATGTGACTCATATAATAATGATGGTGATGGTGGTGATAATAAATAATAGATAATAAACAAACAAACAAATAAATCACACGGTCAGGAAGTCAAACCCAGAATGTCCGGAAGCGGCTCGACTGTCCGCAGCTTTTGAAGCTCCCTGGGTAGTCCCCCTCACACGATCCCAAGGCTGAGGAACATTGATCTTGACTGAGACATGATTTTCACCATCTTGCAAAGTGAGCGTTGAAAGGAATAAAATCCAAGAGTTGATCTTAGATTGTCTTATAGGCATGTGTAATTTATAACTCCAGATTCTGTTCTCTGTCAAATGCAATTTCATATTTATAGAGTCTTTTATGGTATAAAAGGACCACTTTTTTAAAAAGCACTATCTATAAATTTCAGGAATTTTGAATGAAAAAAAAAATGAGTGAACGAGTAGACATGATGAGCACAGAGCGTATCATGGGAAACACATTTGCTAAGCCTGGTGGCACAGGCCTGTAATTCCATCTGCTTGGGAGCCTGGGGCAGGAGACTCAGCAGACTGCTTTCAAGGCCAGGCTGGGCAACTTAGAGCTTGAACAAAAAATGCTCCCACAGCCCTTATCGCTCAGGAAACTACAAGGTCTCTATGAGCTCTTTGTTAGGAGGAGCTGGCAATAAAGTCTAAATATGTAGTTCTTTTTCTTCTTTTAAAAAAGATTATTTTTATGTTGTGTTTTGCCTGCAGGTGCATCTGTGCATCCTATCAATGCCTGGTGTCCACGAAGGCCAGAAGAGGGGCTAGGAGTCCCTTGAACTGGAATGCTAAGACGGTTGTGAGCCATGATGTGGGTTCCGGAACCCGAATCAGGATTCTCTGCAAGAGCAACAAATGTTCTTAACCACTGAACCGTCTTTCCAGCCCCCAAATACCTGGTTCTTTCTGTGCTCCATCATCATCCACTTCAATACTGAATCTTGACCATTCCGGAAAGAGAACTTTGGCATCTTAACATAGTGTAAACATCAAGATTTTTCTTCTTGCAGCTGAAGGTCACTATATGCAGAAAAATAATTGTAATTTCACCTGGTCACAGGATAATACGAGTGAAGACCTCCGTAGACCAGCGACTGACATTAAGGAGCTCAAGGACCTACTCAGGAAGGGAGACGGACTTAATGACCGTCAGGGCGGGAAGCTGGAGGCAGGAGTGGAAGCAGAAGCCCAGGGGGAGTGCTGCTTACTGGCTCACTCCCCATGCTTGTTCCTCCTGCATCCCCCCCCACCTGCCCAGGGGTGGCACCACCCAAGTGGCATGGGCCCTTCCACATCAATCAATCAAGGAAAATGCCCTACAGACTTACCAGTCTGATGGGGGCATTGTCTCAATTGAGGTTCCCTCTTCCCAGATGGCTCTGGTTTATGTCAAGTTGACAAAAACTAAACAGCAACAACAAAAAACCCCAAACAAATAAATAAAAGTAACCAGCACAGAGGCCCTGCCTCGAAATGTAAGAAAGAAACGGCGAGTGGGTTGGGGCTGCAGCTCGATGAAATAGCGCTTGCCTGCCATGCACGACACACCAAATTCAATCTCCAGACAAGAAGGAAAGTCAAAAGGGAAAGAGAACATTTTATTAGGATACTGAATTTGCAACTGAATGAAAGAGAACTTTGCATTTCAGCTAAGAATTGACCCTTAGGGAAGACTATATGATACTGCTTCTAGTTAGAAATGGCCAAGGGACACAGGGGACCTGAGAACCGTTCGAGCCACTTTGCCCATTTTCTGAAGCAGCTTAGTGACCTTGCTCTCCTCAGAAGAAAGTGGCTTTCACAGTTTTCTGCCCCCGATTCGGCTTTGCCTCCGCATAGATAGCAGCATCTTGATACGGAGCACTTTACTTCGTTCACCCTGTTCCTACTTCCCCCGCTATGTGACCAGTGATTTCCAGTATCAGCTGACCATTGAGCTCTTCTTGGTCTTATCATCCTTTGAAGCATTGTATTCTGTCCTGTTAGTCGTCTCTGAAGCCAGGGCTGTAGAGCCCTTGGTATTTGTAACAAACGGGAGACACCGTGAAAGAATGACTGGAGACACAGATACTGGGAGCTGGCCTGCCAGGGCTTAAATCCTGGCCCTTTCTTTAGGTAACACCAAGCAAGCTTCTCGACCTCACGCTGCCTCAGTTTTACCCATCTGTAAAATGGGGATAATGATAACAGAATCTCCCTGACTGGCTATGAGTCTCTCTCTCACACGCAAAGGCATCAGTGCAATGCCTGATGCAGAGTAAACTCTAAAGAAATGGAAATGGGTCCGGAGAGATGGCTCAGCGGTTAAGAGCACTGTTCATGGCCCGATCGCCCTTCCCGCTAGATGCATGGTAGCTCGCAGCCATCCGTCCTGAGCTCTGGCGCCCTCTTGTGGGAAAAAACCAACCAAACAAACAAACAAAAGAAATGGAACCGGTTATTTGCAAGTGGTACTTCCCTTCCTTATGGTCCCATCAACAAAAGTCACGAGAGTGATCCTGGGAGCCAGCTCAGCATGTTTTCCAGGGAGGACTGGTGTTGAATACACAGGCTTCCTTCTTTGCTGCCTACCTTCCTTGAATTGATGGTGTTCTCAGGCCAGCACCCATCCACTGGGGAGTGCGATGTTTTCGTTAGGCTATTTAAAGAACATTGAGGGTATAGAGCTTGATCTTTTCCCTCCTGTAGCCAGCACATGGCAGCTGTTGTGTGTTCAATAACTTCGTGGTCTTGTTGGGCTCGCACTGGGGCCAAATATAGCTCCAGGAAGTTGCCAAGAGCATGTGGCTTTGAGAAACCTCCCTTTCCCTCCAAGGGACCTGCTGCAGAAGGGATGTACTACTTATGCCTTTCGAGTGGGGGAAATAAACAAACAACCAGGAACAGTGTAGTTTGCACTTAACAGTGAGCGAGCCACATCTAGCATGTGTCCTGTTAGTTAAAGTGCTGGATTAATGGGGTTTGTTAAGGGGGTCAAGACCATCACTTCAGTCGGCTGGGCTATTCTTCAAGCATTTACTGGGCACTTGTTACATGCCAGACACTGTGGCATACATAGACAAGCAAAGGAAGATGGCTGCCCTTTAGGCATCTGGGTGAAGATAGTGCAATGCTTTGTAGGCTTTTACAGATTAAAGAAGTACCTCTGTCCTCCACTCACAAGGAACTGTACGCTTGACTTTTGTTTCCAGTTCCTGACAAAGGGCTTCCAGAAACTGTCTGATTTCTTGATCGACACAAGCAGAATCTTTTGTTCTAATGTTTGGCCTTTGGCATGTTGTCGAGTGCAGGCTCCCGTGAGGGATAAGGGTGATAGACGATTCCGGTTGCTCACACACCTCTTTGATTCCTTGGGTGGTAGGAGTCCCCTTTTTCTACTGAGACTACTCTTAGCACTTCAAGATGAGAGCTGATTGCAAAACCAATGAAATGTTAAGTAGCAGAGGCTTAGAACTTTTAGGTCTACACCCCTGAACTTCTGGGGGTGGGGAGAAGACCTGGAGAATAGGTCTTGTCTCTTTGATAGGCCCCTAACTGCCCAGATTCAGAGAGAGTCGAGGTTGGTTAGGTGCTGGGAGCATGTGGGCATAAGCTCCTGGAATTCACTCTGTGTTCCTGTTGGAATATTGGTTGAAGATGCGTCACAATTGTTTATGCTGTGGAACATTTGTTTAATGATGCAAAGATGTGTTGCATTCTTTTATGTTGCATTTGTTTAACTCTTTGAAGCTCTGATTCCTTGCCTGTCTAAAATACCTGATTGGTCTAATAAAGAGCTGAATGACCAATAGCTAGGTAGAAGAAAGGATGGGAGCCTGACAGGCAGAGAGAAAAAATAGAAAATGAGGTGAGAGAGAGGAACGAGAGAAGGAGAGGAGGACTCCAGGGGCCAGCCACCCAGCTGTACAACCAGCCATGGAGGAAGAAGTAAAGAAAGCTATGTAGAATAGAGAAAGATAAAAGCCCAGAGCAAAAGGATAGACTGGATAATGTAAGAGAGGCTGGCTAGAAACAAGCCAAGGTAAGGCTAAGCATTCATAAGAAAGAATAATTCTCCATGTGATTATTTGGGAGCTGGGTGTGCATGTCCCACAAAAGACCAAAGAGTAAATAGTTAAAAAACCAAACCAAACCAAAAACCACGTACCTCTTCACCAGGACGCTTGACAATATCCTCTATACCAAAGTGGTAAACCTACTGAAAGGGATGCTTCTGAGTTCTGTGAGCAACTGTAGCAGGTTATGAAGTGGGGAAAGGGGATGATGAGAACCTCCCGAATTTCTAGCTAGTTGATCAGAAACCCCAGATTTAGCAGGGTTAGGACTTGCAACTAAGATTTCAGGTGGGAGCAGTCTGGAGGGACTGAGTCCTTAAATTTTGAAATCTAGAAGATCAGACTCAAGAATTGAATTGTAGGGCATTCAAACAGCATCCAGGAAGTCGGAGAGCTGTTGGTTAAGGAGCAGAAAACACCACATATTTGATTGGTTTGGAAGTGTTCTGTGGCTAGAAATATGTTAGCATGTTGGCAGACCTAAGAGCACACTGTGATCCTTGACTTTACATTTGCATTGATTAAATAAAATTAACCTTGACCCAGGAGGCTGAGTTAGCAACTAGTGGCAGGAAGTAATTATAGCACTATCAGAGGGCATCTGGGAGAGAGAGACACACACAGGAAGTAGTTGGGTGGGGATTTGGAATGGTGCAGAATTTTCTGTTTTGGCAGAGCCAAGGTCCTTTGAAGATGCCAGTCAGGAGAGAAGGTTAGCTTTTTGCTACTCAGCCTCTCTGAGCTCGCAAGTTTTCACTCCAGCCTTTGAATTTCGAGTTTTATTTAAAATTAGAATGATAGAGATCTAGTTAAAACTACCTTTAGCAGCGGCCACAGCACCGGTGCCTGCAGGAACGGAATGGGCACCAGGCTGCAGCCTGAGCCACCAGGCCACTCCCAGAGAAGCAGGCCAGTAACTGTGGAGTTGCAGTTGCTGGCTGGGATAGCAGTGGATTAAGGCACAGCCACTGTGCCAAAGTTAAAGCAACATGAGCAGATTCTTATATCAATCTTTGAGTATCAAGATCAGAAATATATAACTCACAGTAGCTTAAACAATAAAGGGAATTCCTAACTCCAGAGGATAAAAACTCGAGAGACTGGCAATAGCTTTTGGAGAGGCTTGAGCCGGAAGCCTAAAGACATCACCAAGGACCCTGCATTTCCATTTGGCTTTGTTCAGAATTGTGCAAACAAAAGACACACTCCCTTATGACTTCTGGCAATAGGCAGGGTTTTTTTTTCTTCTTCTTCACTTCTAATTGGAAAAAGGATACTGGCTGGTTTCCTACCCAAAACTCCTGACATTTGTTTTGGTTGACTTGGATCATACATCGTAACTGCCTCTGAGTATGAATTGCATGGGAGATGGAACACGCTATCTTAGCTCTCCTCAAGTGCCACATCCCTGAGACGTTACAAGGGAGATGGAATGTGGAGTGTGAATTGATACCAGCAGCATAACCAATTAAATCAATAACAAATCATCAAAGGTTAACTGTGGATATAAGCCAATAATAAAAACATAGTCTTGGGACCAACCGAGGCCCTCTGCATGTGGATGACAGTTAGGTAGCTTGGTCCGTTGGTAGGTCTCCTAGCAGTGGGATTAAGACCTGTCCCTGGTGCATGAGCTGGCTCTTTTGGAATCTATTCCCATGCAGGGTCGCCTCACCCAGCCTTGATGCAAGGGGAGGAGCTTGGTCCTGCCTCTACGTCACATGATGTGCTTTGTTGACTCCCATGGAAGGCCCGCCCCTTTCTGACTGGAGGAAGAGTGGGTGGGGCTAAATGAGTGGTGGTGGGGAGGGAAGGGGAAGAAAAGAGGGAGGGGAAACTGGCTGGTATGTAAAATAAATGAAAAGAGTTAATAAAAAAGTAAAAAAAAAAACCAAAAAAGTAAAAAATCAGAACTGAGGAACAAAGCATAATCTTAGCTCTTTCACATTTACAAAGGTTTTGTTCCTTTTTAGTAAGTTTTCCAGTCTTGACATTGTTAGCATTTGAGGCAGATTTTGGTTTTGCTCTGTGTGTGCGTGGGGTGGGGGTGGAGGGTGGGTGGTTGTCTGTCTGGGAGATAAAATGACTTTTTTCTTGAGTCACCATTTTGTAGTTAAACCTTTTAGGTAAAAAGCCCTATTAGGGATGTCTGGAGATATTTCAGTTGCCACAGCTGTGGGAGAGTGGGTGGAGCTACTGACACCTAGTGGGTAGAGGGTAGGGGTGCGCTAAGCGCCCACAGTCCACAACATAGTCTCACAAAAAGAAATCTATCTGGCCCAAGATGTCAATAGTGCCAAGGCCGAAAAGGCCCGTGCTAGCTAAAAATTTTAGGACAGTTTTCAATTTTATGTTTTTGTTTTGTTTGTTTGAGACAGGGTGTCTCTGTGTAGCTTTGGAGCCTGTTCTGGAACTCACTCGTAGACCAGGCTGGCCTCGAACTCACAGAGATCTGCTTGCCTCTGTTTCTCAAGTGTTGGGATTAAAGGCACATGCCACCATCACCTGACCTAATTTTATGTTTTAAACACAGACCATTCTATATTTGCAAAACACCAGAAGAAAAATTGCTGGTTAATGTTTTACTCTTTTGGCTTTTTTGGTGGTGGTGGTGGTGGGGTACTACTTAGATTCCAAATAATTTACACGCAAAAGCTTATTCTTAGTTAGGAATGCCTGGCCTTAGTTTGGCAAGTTTCTTGCCAGCTTTTCTTAAATTATTCCAACTACCTTTTGCCCCCAGGCTTTCTTCGTTCCTTAGTTCTGTATACTTAAGATAATACATGTCCTTAACACGTGGGTAAATTAGAACTCTCATGTACCATTGGTGGGAATGTAAAATGATGCAGCTGCTTTGGAAAACAGTCTACTGGTTCATTGCAAGGTTAAATATAGATGCCATATAATTCAGAAATTTCTCTTTGAAATGCATATACTCAAAAGTTTGGAGATATGTGTTTAGAGAAATTTTTTTTCAGCATTCACAATAATTCCCAAATGAAAATAACTCAAAATCCATCAACAAATGGATGGAACACACACAAGATGTCTTATGTATATGAATAGAATGCTGTTTATCAATAATGAATAATGAAATATTGAAACAATACTAATGAAAGGAGTCAGCTACAATAGGCCATGTATTACAGGATTTCATTTACATAAAGTATCCAAAATACACAAATTAAATCGGTGCTTGCCAAGGGCTGAGACGAGGAACTTGGGGGCTAGGGGATGGTGGTTGATGGGTGAGGCTCAAATGGTCTAAAGTTGATTATGATAAGGGTTGCGCAGCTCTGAACATACAGAAGCCACTGAAGTGTATACTTCAAGTGAAATAGATGATGTAGGAATTATAACTTAGTAAAGGTTGTCACAGAAATGACACACACGGCAAGACAGAGGCACAGAAGCATGGTATGTTTCAAAAAGACAAGGAAGTTGACATAAACCATTATAAAGGACATACGGGGAAATCTGTGAGCTGGGTAGGGGTCAGATCATGGAGGACATGAGGGAAATGAGGAGCAACAATAATGTTTTAGAAATATTAATTCATGGAAAAATGGTTTGAAGACACCAGAGGGGAGACAGACGGCAGTTAAGACTTCTGCAATATCCCAGTGTCGACTGCTGAAGGCAGAGCCAGAATGACGATGGCTGGCCTTGGCTTCACTAGCCTTCTGCTTCCACTCCCTAAGTGTTGGCATTCCAGGCATGCACCACCATGCTTGGCTAACATTCTGGAGGCATCACAATCCCTGACTTCAAACTCTATTACAGAGCTATAGTACTGAAAACAGCCTGGTACTTGCATAAAAACAGACAGGAGGACCAATGGAACCAAATAGAAGACTCAGATATCAATCCACACATCTTCAAACACCTGATTTTTGACAAGCAAGCAAAAAATATCATATGGAAAAAAGAAAGCATACTTAACAAATATAATGTAGGCATAACTGGATATTGATGGAGGTGGGTCTTGTATCTTATCTGTTGATTTCATTGGTTAATAATAAAGAAACTGCCTCGGCCCTCATAGGACAGAAAATTAGGTAGGCGGAGTAGACAGAGGAGAATTCTGGAAGAAAGAAGCTTAGTGGAGGAGTCTCCATGATTCTCCCGCTCCAGACAGACGCAGGTTAAGATCCTCCCTGGTAAGCCAGCTCTTGGGCTACACAGAATACTAGAAATGGGTTAGAACAATATGTAAGAGCTAGCCAATAAGAAGCTGGAACTAGCCAGGCCAGGCAGTGTTTGAAAGAATACAGTTTCCGTGTAATTATTTTGGGCATAAGCTAGCCATGCGGGTGGCCGGGTGCCAGGGACGCAGCCCCGCCGCTCCTAATTCAACAGGATATCAACATGTAGAAGAATTAAAATAGACCCATATCTGTCACCATGCACAAAACTCAGGTCCAAAAGATCAAAGTCCCCAACATAAAGCCACACTGAATCTCATAGAAGAGAAAGTGGGAAGTACAATGAATGCATTGGCACGGGGAACCACTTCCTAAATAGAACCCCAGCAGCACAGACACCGAGAGAAACAATTAATAATGGGACCTCCTGACACTGAAAAGCTTCTGTAAAGCAAAGGACATGGTCAACAAGACAAAACGACAGCCTACAGAATGGGAAAAGATCTTCACTAACCCCACATCAGACAGAGGTCTGATCTCCAAAATATACAAAGAACTCAAGAAATTGGACACCAAAAGAACACATAATCCAATAAAAAAATGGAGTATAGACCTAAACCGAGAACTCTCAACAGAGGAATCTAAAATGGCTGAAAGACACTTAAGGAAATGTTCAGCATCCTTAGTCCTCAGAGAAATGCAAATCAAAACAACTCTTATACCTGTGAGAATAGCCAAGATCAAAAACACTGATGACAATTTATGCTGAAGAGGTTGTGGGGAAAAGGGAACACTTCTGCATTGCTGGTGGGAATGCAAGCTGGTACAACCCCTTTGGATGTCAGTGTGGCAATTTCTCAGAAAATTAGGAAACAACCTTCCTCAAAATCCAGTAATACCATTTTTGGATATATATCCAAAGGATGCTCAATTGTGCCACAAGGACATGTGCTCAACTATGTTCATAGCAGCTTTGTTTGTCATAGCCAGAACCTGGAAACAACCTAAATGCCCCTCTGAAGAATGGATAAAGAAAATGTGGTACATTTACACAATGGAGAAAAATACACAGCAGAAAAAATAACTCTTGAATTTTGCAGGAAAATGAATGGAGCTAGAAAACATTATTTTGAGTGAGGTAACACAGACACAGAAATACAATTATCACAATAAAAATATAAAATAAAAAAGAGATGTAAATACTTAGGTTTCATTATGGCATTTTATTCATTCAATTATTATTATTATTATTATTATTATTATTATTATTATTGGTTTTCAAGACAGGATTTCTCTGTGTAGCCCTGGCTGTCCTGTAACTTGCTTTGTAGAGCAGGCTAAACTCAAACTCAGAGATCCACCTGCCTCTGCCTCCCAAGTATCGGCATTAAAGATGTGCACCATCACACGCAGCATCATTATGGAATTTTAAAATGAAGATTTAAAAAATATTTATTTATATGTATGTGGCTGCGTACGTGTATGTCACATATGTGTGGGTGCGCGAAGAGGTCAGAAGAGGGTCTCAGATCCCCTGGAACTAGTGGTACAAGTGTTTGCAGGCCACCTGACGTGGGTGCTGGGAACCAAACCCGAATTCTCTGGAAGGAGCAGCAAATGTTCTTAGCCCGGAGCTCCATTATGGTATTTATTCCAAAAAACAAAACCAAAACTTGTGCCTGTTGTTTCTTCTCATGACCACACAAGAGATCTTAAAGAGGATCTTAAGGAAACAGGGTTTTGCGATGATCAGAGAAGTGGTTATGGATGAAGGAAGCGAAGACATTTTCTCGTTCATCCCCATGACCACAGCTATTTACATCTCTGACATAAAACAATGCCCTGCGAAGTTTTGTGAACACAAGAATGTGTGAAGTAGATTCTTGGTATTTTTGGAATTGCTCTTACCTAACAGAGACCTTCTGGACACTGCAAAAGCTTTTGAAAAATGGAGATGCAGGACTGTCCCATTCAGAGAATGGACCCTTTTATGTGAGGGGAAGGCTGTGACAGGAAGACAAAGACAAGAGTGGGAAATCTAAAGTGTCCTCTCCCTCTCATTAGCCAAATAGACAGGACCCAGTTGCACAGGCAAGAGAGAAGACAACATGCTCTACGTATTGACCCAATGAATATCCTATTGGGCCGCATGACTAAAGCCATGGCCACCCAAAAGCACCTAGATAGTTTTCTTTTTCAATGTCTCCTCATTGGCTACAGTCAGCCTTATTCTGCTATGAAACATCCCGAGATGATCAAGTCAGAAGACCTTGCTTCCATGGTAGTAGAAACCTATTTCTCAAGCAGAGCAAAAGCGTTTTTTTTTCCTGCAGCTAGGTTACATCTAAGGAGATGGAATGAACCAGGGTTCTCTCACAGAAGATTCTACTCTGTAGAGTTATTGATTTTTTATTTGTATATTGGAGAAAGGGGATGCATGAGCCATCACGAGCCTTTTGGCTATGACTTCCTGTGGATCTGCATTCCCTACATTAGCAAAAGGAGCTTGTGGGTGACTGATGCATTTGCTTGGTATTTTGAGTATTTATGCACAAAACCATACTGGGGCCACACTTGGTGAACAATATATGGCTTATTTATAGCAAAGGAAAGGCTGTAAATAGTGTCTTGGGGTCTCTCTGGGAACCAGTTATGGATTAGAGTCATTGAAATCAGTTAGGGTGGTCGGAAATGTTGGCAGAAGAGGCGGGTTGTGATGGAAAGCCTCCTGAAGGATTTCTTCTTTCATTTTCTATCAAATGGTACTCAGTTAAAATAAACGACCGCCAGCAAATTTAGAAGATGAACACAGGTTTGGGTTTGAGCAGTAGCGAAAATCAATTCTCTGTCTTTTCTAGAGCTAAGACCTTGTTTCAGGAACCATTAACTATCTAGACCCAACTGGCTCTCGGTGGAATTATCCTGCCCCCTTTCGGAAACTAACCCTTTGGGCTGCCTCTGTCTTAGTTTGGTCTGTGGCGGGGCTTTGCAAACATGCAGAGTAACAATCTGCCACAGGCAAGAAGAAAATCCAGTTCAACGTGACTTAGCTGATGTTGGGTCAAAATTCTCAAGTCTGACCCTGGGTAGTGTAATTTAGCCATATTTAAGGACAGCACGATTTTGGGAAAAAAGTTACCTGATGATAATAACTCCATCCTGTGTGTACAATCAAGTTTAAGATGTGTTTACATTGAAACTCTATAAAAGTACAGGTGGCCTCTTCCATAAAGATGGGTTTTGTTGACTCAGAAACATTGCTTAAGATAAGGGTCTAGGGAGAATGACTGAGACAAACATAAAAGTCTCTGGGAGCTAGGAGTGGGCTGACCCTACAGCGAGCACAGAAGTCACCTAGGCTGTTGTAAAGTACAAGTGACATCTCCCTTAAGGATGGGTTTATGGAATTCAAAATAAAGGTCTAGAGATGAAGAATCTGGGAGAAACAAACTTAAAAGTCTGGGGAATTCAGGCGAGGCTTGACCCTGTAGATAGCACAGTTCACCAGGCTACTAAGTACGCGCATTCCCAGCTTTCTGGGTGGGAAACGGGTCTGATCGAGGAGACAAGCCTGCGTGGTTACCATTCCTTGTTGCCATAGTGCTTATTTGTGAACACAAGCATCTTGTGTCCTCTTACATTGGGCCATTCAGAACATTCTTGATATTTTTCAGGTCCTGGGGGCTGCGGGTTGGTGATGTTTCCCCATTGTGTGTACTATTCAGAGTCTCAACAGTTGTCCTTACAGCTCTGGCTCCCCTTTCCTTAGCTAAGAGAGAGCAGGAAGTGGAGAGTTAGACTTCTAAGAATCAAAACTTGTTACTGTCTAGCTCTCTGGCTTCTGTAGTGGTTTGTTTCTGAACAAGTCCCCCAGGGACTCCTGTGTGTAACGCTCGGTCTGTAGCCAGTGCTGTGCCGGCAAGGGGCCTGGAACATAAAGCAAGGGTGGTGGAGTTGCGTAGGTCACCAGGGGTATGTAGCATGTGGACAGCCTCAGCAACAAGCTTCTGCCGCTGCAACTAAGGCTTTCTGCCATGGTTTCCCTGCCATGATGGACTAAGATCCTCTGAAACTATAAGCCAAAATAAACTTTTTTTTTCCCTCTGGAGTTGCTAGGTCAAGTATACTATCCAGTGTCTACCCATCTCTTCCTCTGATTGGTGTGGTTGGGGCTGTCTGTGTCTCTGATGATCAGTCTTCCAGGTGCCAGTGGATCCAAGGCTCAGATGGTTGCTCCTTGTGGTGCAGTCAGGGCCATGGTTCCAGTCACCCTGGAGGTTACTCGGCCTTCTTGGAAATCGCTCAGTGCTCCCAGGGGTTGCTCTGAAATACTGGGGGTTGTTCAGGCCTGCTCCCATGGAGGTTGCTTGCTTGGGGCTGTTCCCACTGAGATTGCTGCCTTGGGCCTGCTCTGTCAGAGGTTGCTGACTCAGGCTTGCTACTTCAGAGATTGCTGATTCATGCCTGGTCTCTGGCTTGGATCTGCTGGAGAGACCTGCTCTCTCAGCAGTGGCTCCCTTGTAACTGCTCCCGTGGAGGTCACTGCCTTAGGCCTTCTCTGACAGAGGTTGCTGGCTCAGGCCTGTTCCCATAGATGTTCCTGGCTTGGGCCTCGGAGATCCATGACTCACCCCAGGGGTTATTGTTAAAGATACATTAAAAAAGAGTTATGTTGAATTCATACCTCAGAATTTGGCCTTATTTTCAAATATGATCTTGGCAAAGGTAATTAACATAAAGTAAGGTTATAAAGGTTATAAACCTTAGGGATTGTGGGTAAATATCAAAAGTTAAGAAGATTCTTCCTAGAGATCTTAGAAGGAACATAATCTTGCCCATTTTGGATACTAACCACATTTATCATGTAATACTAGTAATTATGAGATACAGACCCAGCATGGATAAGTCGGGTCAGTGTCACTGTAGCTGTCTTTCATGTTAGTCCATTAAGATGTGCATTAGCCTAGACTTAACATCTAAATTTTTTTAAAAAGATTTATTTATTTATTTATTTATTTATTTATTTATTTATACAGTATCCTGCCTGTAGGCCAGAAGAGGGCACCAGATCTCATTACAGATGGTTATGAGCCACCATGTGCTTGCTGGGAATTGAACTCAGGACCTCTGGAAGAGCAGTCAGTGCTCTTAACCACTGAGCCATCTTTTCAGCCCAACATATAAAATTTTTAAGTAATGTATATAGTCATTACTTATACTCTGATGGTTACATAGCTTATGTATATTTTCCAGGGAGCTATGCCCCACAAATACACACACACACACACACACACACACACACCATATATATATGGTTTGTTTACCATAACAATAGTAGACAAAGCAGGTGAATCCTACTAAGAGCATTCCATAGATAAGGATTCTTCCACTAGTTAATGCTGTTAGTGGATTTGCAAGATTGATCATCAACATGTACACACGGATAATTGGTTGCCTCAGATTATTTTCTTTACTAGGGACGACCTCAGTAGAAAGAGAGATTGAGCTGCAGCTTGTTACTAACCCTTTCCTCCCCAATTTCCAAGGAGCAAGAGAGGCTGAATGCCTTCTTTATTTATTTATAGCTTCCCAGACTAGGAAAGCTAAGGACTTTTCCATATGCCTCAAGAATCATCTGAGCGGCTGGGCGGTGGTGGCGCACGCCTTTAATCCCAGCACTCGGGAGGCAGAAGCAGGCGGATCTCTGTGAGTTCGAGGCCAGTCTGGTCTACAGAGCTAGTTCCAGGACAGGCTCCAAAACCACAGAGAAACCCTGTCTCAGAAAACAAAAAAACAAAGAATCATCTGAGCTTCTCAATAACCCCAGGGAGTCGTTAGTTGTTTTTTCTTTTAGTGATAACTTCATTTTTAAAGAGAGAAAATGTATTCAAGATGCAGCAAATTCTTTTGCTCAATTATCAGTAGATAGAGTTTCCCCATGCTATAATCACCAAGATGATCTTTTTAAAGCTTATTTATTAGATACACACACTGTCTCTAATTTTTAACAGGAATAAAACTATGAAGAACAGATTTTTGCAGAAACTTGTATGTAATCTAAATTTATTTGAACTTTGTCCCTATAGGCATTCTCCCCTTAGCTGTTCAGAGAAGTTTTACATACCTATAGAAAAAGTTCATGCAAATATCAACTCAATATATTTTCACAATAAAGAATTATTTGTTCCTGGGCTTGGAGAGATGGCTCAGTGGTTTAGAGAACTTGCTGTTTTTCCAGAGGACATAAAATTTGGTTCCCAGCAGCAACATAATGCTGACGACCATCTGTAACTCTAGTTCCAGGGATCTGACACCTTCTTCTGGCCTCTGCATACCCACACACATGACATACATTCAGACACAAACTTATACTTAAGAAACATTATCTGTTCCTGGAGTTCCCTTTGTGTTTCCTTCTAGAAATTACACGATTGTCTCCCATCAAGGGTAACCACTATTTAGGCTTCTGACACTAGAGATTTATCCATGTGGTTATCTGAGTTATAGTTGGTTCACTTGATATAAGGTATTAAGTCTATAGATTAGAAAAATGGAGTCTCAGAGAGGTTAAGTAACTTGTTCAAAATGACATAGCAGTAAATAGCAGAGCCAGAATTTGAATTCAGGTAATCTGACTACTTTGTTAACTGTGATGCTACTTTGTCCCTGATTCCTGTTTATCTAATATCTATATTCTAGATTTTATGTGATGAATTATCATGATCAAAGTAACTTATAGAAAAAGGTTTACTTTGTCTTATGGTTCTAGAGGGCTAGAGTTCACAATGGTAGGTGTCCGGCATGGCACTAGGAGCAGAAAGCTAGCTGACTACATCTTTACTTGCACACAGGAAGCAGAGAGAGTAAACAGGAAGTGGGGCAGAGCTATACACCTTCAAAGTCCACCCTATGTGACGTACTTCCTCCAGCCAAGCTCAACCTCCTAAAGGTTTCAGAACCTCTCTCAAAGAGCACCACCGACTAGAGTCAAACGTTCACATTCATGAGCTTAGGGGGTCATTTCCCATTCAAACCACAACATCATCTACGTCCTTTTCCGTAACAGCTAGAACACACTAGTAGATGTTTGTATACAACATGCTAATAGATTTCCCGGAGTGAATGAATGACAAATAAATAAAAATGAGATGTGCTTGCTTCTACAATGCAGTGATTTTGCTTAGGTTGTTAGAAAAGCCTTAAGAGATTCTATGTCTCCTCTGGTTTACCTTGATTATGGGCCTTTCCTCAGACTCACTCACACTGCCTGCCGTCCTTTGCGTTTTCTGGAGGTGCTGGGATGGAACCCAGGGCCTCACACGTTAGCCAAGTACTTTACCAATGAGCGACACCCTCCACCCTTTGAAAATTGCCTTGCAAGTTATTAGTCTAAACTGATAGTCTTTGAGGTCATAAGTAATCACTAGAAAATTTCCAGAACCAAGAGAAGTGGTAAATTTCCCCCAAGATTTAAATTTTTTTCCAATATCTTGAAAGCCTGTTCCTATAGCAGAAAAAAATAAGGAGTTAAGGATGTGCCATCTCAAAATATGTCACGTCTTTCAGTGAAAATTACTTGAAGAACTTCAGCTTCAAAGGGGGGCATTTGACCTGTTTTTCCTTGCATGCACAAGCCATAAAAATTCTTTTTAAAAAATAATTTATCTTTTGAGATTATATTATATTTCTATTGTTTTCCCCTTCCCTGCAAATGTACCCATGCACCCCTCCCATGCCTTGCTCTCTT
This sequence comes from Alexandromys fortis, assembly GCF_014885135.2. Lineage (NCBI taxonomy): Eukaryota > Metazoa > Chordata > Mammalia > Rodentia > Cricetidae > Alexandromys > Alexandromys fortis. The sequence goes on along the minus strand of NW_026068280.1, from coordinate 45,844 downwards.
TCAAATTCAAGGGCTCTTTTTCTTTAATTCATGTGTGTGTGTGTGTGTGTGTATTTTCCTAAATACATAAATATAATCTGATCAGTCCATATAATGTTACTTGTCTGTATATGTTTCCAGGACTGTTCATTTGGTATTGGATAACCAGTTGGTGTGCTCTTCCCGGAGCCATAAAGATTCTTTAGGGAGGCATGTCTTCACATATCAAATCTGGAAAATAGCCTTGCTCACCAACGACTGGTAACGTGAGCTGCAATCAAGCTGAATAAACAAACGTCAAAGCAATCTTTATCTTCCACTTCCTTGCATGCTTCTCTCAGCAGCATTCCTAAAAATCACCTCCCTAGCCCGGCTATCCATTTTTCCCTCTCATTCCCTCACAAATTAATTATTCTTTGTTTAAAAAGTATAAAAGCATCAAGCGCTGGTGATTTCTTCAGACGCTGCTCTCTTGTGAAGATCCTGCCATACATGTGAAATCAATACAATTTTCATGCTTTTCTCTGGTTAGTGAGACCCTGAGTCAGTTGGATTCCTTCATGCAGGCAAAGCGCCCATTTAAGAGCAGATGAAGGTAGGGGCATCTTTCCATTCTCTCATAGAAGAAACAGCTTCTTGTTCCGCTGGAGGGTATTTTTTCTCAGAGTGACATTTTTGTATACTGGACATAGGTAAGTCACTTCATGAATAATCCAACTCAAGAGTTAATTATCAGTGAACTGATCTTATGCTCAATGTTTTTACTTTATTGAATGAATATTGTATTTGATAAGAAAAACATGTGTTTGCAAGAACACATATGAGAGCATTATAAGAAATGGGTTATTTGCACTTTTGTGGTCTAAAATAAGGATCGCTGAACCTTTTCTCTAATGAGTCAGATAGTAAATCCATTAGGCTGAGACCCAAATCTGCACTTTAAAGTGGAAACAGGTATAAAAAATATCAGAACGAATGTATATGTTCCAGCAATGTGTTCCAATAAAACGTTATTTCCAAAATCGGGCACAGGCTGTGTTTAATCTACAGACCATATTTTGACAATCACTTTTCCAGGAAAAAAAGAGATAAAAATTGATTCAAGGAGCAAAGGCCCTAAATAAGATCAGAGGAAAAAATAAACAATTTCCCTCAATTTGGTAAATTATAAACATACCCACTGTCTCTCTGGTGTCCTAACTAAAGATAAACATGACAATGAATGTCTTCTGATTGGAATAGCTGCAAATAAGCATTAACATCCCAAGTCTAATCTTTACCTTTGAAACTCCTGCTTAAAGTTGGACACTGATTGGCATGGAGACTGAGAACTGGAGGTGGTTTCGAGCCTTTACTAAGAGTGGCTGACTGTGGGAGTTTGAATGAGGGTGGCCCCCACAGGCCCATATATTTGAATGCTTAGTCCCCAGTGGGTAGAAGTGTTTGAGAAGGACTGGGAGGTATGGCCTTGTTGGAGGAGACATACCTCTGGGGGTGGGCTTTGAGGTTTCTAAAGCCTATACCATTTCCAGTTAGCTCTTTATCTGTCTTGTAGTTGTTGCCTTAAGGATGTAAGCTCTCAGCTACGACTTCACTGACATGTCTTCCTCCTTGCTGCCAGGGTATTCGCCATGATGGTTATGAACTTTAGCCCTCTGGAACTGCAAGCCCTAATAAACTCTTCTATAAGTTACCTTGGTTATGGCGTCTCTTCACAGTGATGTAAAAGTAACCAAGATGTTGTCTCTAAACTATACAAGCAATATTGTTCTGAACCTCTGCTTCCCTCCGAGAGCCTGGAATTTGCTAATAGAGATTACCTCTGTGCTCATCCCCTGGAGTAAGAATCCTGAGTACTGGATCCTTAATGAGCTTGTCTGGCTGACATTTGACACGTGTAACCGCAGCTCATTAGTGGAAGGATTAAGCATCCTGCATGACTCTGCTGAGAGAGAATCCTTTGAAGGAAGTGCCAGATTCTGACTCCTTTCTCCTCATGTGCCCGGTCCTTTGCTCATTGTACTTGATATCTGCTTTATAGGCCATAATAACTATGAGTGTGACTGTATGCTGAATCCTGGGCATCCCTGACGCACTCATCTGACCTGGAAGTGGTCCTGAAGACCCCTTGACATGGAATAAAGAATTTTCCCACCTTGTTCCCTTCTCTCAAGACACAAAACATCAATGTTTAAGTGTGTAACTATTCCTGACAAAACTTGGTTTAACATAACAGAAGGTTTGCAAGTCTGTAAGAGAAAATGTGGTCAGAGCTTCCCTAAATGAGTAACATCCAAGAAAATGGATGAAGAACTGAGAAACTACTGACTTTGAAAATAGGCCCAAATTGATTTTAAAAGGTGGGGAGGGAGCTTGTTGTTAGACATATGGCTACTTTCAGCCTTCATCTCTGGGGCCAACCCAAAAGACTTGATGTGTCAACACAATTCCTAAAATCTAATGCTGGGCATGGGGTTCAGTAAATCATCTGTGCCCAGCTGTAGGTAGAGTTCTTCTGTCCCATCAGTCAGCTTTGTCCTGCTAGTCAGCTCCCAAATAACCATATACTTATTATTAATTATAAATGTTTGACCGATAGCTTAGGCTTGTTACTAACTAGCTCTTAAAACTCAAATTAGCTTGTATTTCTTATCTATGCTCTACCACAGCATGGCATGCTCATCTCCTGCTTCCTCTGTCTGCCTGGTGACTCTGCCCTCCTTCTTCCCCATTTTCTCAGTCTGGCTCGCCCACCTAACCTCTTTCTGCCTAGCTATTGGTCAGTCATTTCTTTATTAACAGTGAGAGCAGTACGTCTTCACAGTGTACCAAAGAATTATTCCTCAGCACCCAGATTCACTACAAGGAGTTGATCTTGAACTACCTACTGAACTTGGCCTTGTTTAAGCAACCACTCAGGGAAATGCTCCAGTTGTGCCTATATAAATCATACCGTTGCTTTTGGTCTGAGAGAGTCTCCACAGGGAGCTGTTCTCCCTTGTGTATTCCCCCAATTCCAGGAACTTCCCAATGCAGTCATCCTTCTATATCTGTGGGTTCCACATTCATGGATTCTACCAACTATAGATAGAAAATATTTGGAGAAATTGTATCTGCATTGAGCATCACAAACTCCCCCTTTGTCATTATTCCTTAAACAATACAGTATGACATCTATTAACACAGCATTCACTTTGCATCAGGAATTCTAATAAGAAGAGATGGCTTAAACTATATGGGAAGAGCTAATTTCTGTGCAGATGCTATGGGATTTTATACAAGAACCTCGAGTAACCACAAGTGCTGTAACCAATCTCCATTTTCTACTGAGGGAAGGGATGACTGTACTCCTATAGTCTGACGTAATCCTTGACAGTTAGCTTGAGGACTAACCCACAGCCTTCCCTAACCTTGTCTGTAGGTACAGTCACCCCACCCAGCATTTGTCATGTCTCGAGTCCTTACGCTCCCCTATTAGCAGTGACCTCAAAGGTTGTGGATAAGAACTTGTAAATCATGTAGGTGTCACTGGCCAGAAAACATTCCAGAAAACACCAAGGTGAACACACACTGCAAAGAAAAGGGGAAGAAAATTCAGCACGTTCGCAAAAAAGCTGAAGGTGTGAGGGGTCCTTTGCCACATTGAAACCAAAACCAAACCAAAACAAAAAATCCCAAACAAACGTTTTCCTAAGACTTACAAAAATATTTTGAGTATTTCTGTTTATGAATTAGTCTTCTGCTTCCATTACCAGAAGATATTTAAATCTTATCTATCAAAATAAATGAGTATTAACTTAAAATATCCTTTCTAAAAACCTGACTTGAACCCTGGTCTCTGCAGCCTCGCTGCATTTAGTTGGCAACTGACCACATCTTTTCAGTTTCTTCTGCTTCATCTAAATTTGTTCATGCACCCTGTCTTCAAAATTCATCATCTTGTGGTCCCACCACAGTTGGGGTCTGTGTTGATGTCCAGTAGCCCATGTCTAGACCCCAACTTTGTGACCATGTTAGTGTTCAAGGGCTGTGCCACCACTGGGGCCATACCGGTTTGGGTTGCCAGCACTGTCACCTGGGGCCATGATGTCATGCAGGCCAGGGATGCTGCTGAGGGCTATGTCTGGGTCCATGGTCCTACTGCAGCCAGGATCTGCGCTGATGCCTGCAGCTCCTGACACCGTTGAAAGCCATGCTAATGCCAGGGGTCAGTCACCACTGGGGGCCGTGTTGGTGTCTGGGGGCCATGCTGCCATGGGGGCCATGATGATCTGAGTGGTCTGTGCTGCCACCTGGGGCCATGGTGACATATGAGCCCAGGCTGCTGCCTGGGACCACGTTTGGGTCCATGTTTCTAATTCAGCTGTGGTCTGTATTGATGGCTATGGCCACCAGAGAGCACACAGATGCTCATGGTCTGGGTTGCAACCTGTGGCCAGGTGGGTGTCTGAGGACTATGCTCCTGCCAGGGCCATTCTGATTGGAGTGGCCTGTGCTGTCCCCCAGGGCCATGGTATCATATGGACCAGGGCTGTTGCTGAAGGCCATGTCTTGTTTCTGGGCCCTATAGCAGCCAGGGTCTGAGTTGATGTCCGTGGCTACTGTTACCACCTAGAGCCGTGAGGATGATCAGGATCTGATCCGCTACCTGAGCCCACCTTAGTGTCCGAGGGCCATGTTGTCGCCAGGGCCATACTGACCTGGGTGATCTGTGCTGCCGCAGGGGCCATGGTGACATCTGGGACAGAGCCGCTGCTGAGGGCCGTGTCTGGGTCCATGGTACTGCTGCAGCTGGGGTCGGCGATGACCTCTATGGCTGGTGTTACCACAGGGGACATAGGAAGCACATGTGTGGAAATCTGAGGGCTGTACTGTGCCAGCTCTGCTCTTCGCGGGCTCTGGGATCACTGGCCCTGCCCTCTGCTGGATACCGCAGCAGGACAGCTGGCTCCACCCGTCGGGGGAGAGTTGCCTCCCTTCTCCCTGACGAATGACGGCCACATCCCTCACCATGGGCATGCGATTCACCTGGACAGCACATTGGGTTGCAGGTGAACCAACTCTGAGGGTGTGCGAGCAGGAGAGTTGAGCCCCACCCTCTTAACTGCCATGCGGTGGCAATGGGTCAGGGAGAGATGCCCTTCCCTGCTCACTCGCTGCCACCTGCAGCAGGTGAGAGAGCTGGCCCTGGGGTCATGATGGTGACAGAACCAGCCCTGCCTTACATGGGCTGCAGCACACAGGAGAGCAGGCCCTGCACCCTGCCTGGACAGCACACTAGAGTTGACCCGGTCATCCCGTCATCTGAGTGCAGGTGAGCCAGCCCTGAGGGTGTGAAAGCAGCAGATACGCCTTTGCCCCACCCCCTATGCCCGCTACATCAATTAGCACCTCTCCTGGGCTAAAGATCCTGTGTTGTGAGTGTGGAGAGCTCGCCCAGGGAGAGCTGGCAGACTGACAACCCAGCTACCACCCAGTCCCAGAGCCAGGCCGGTAAGTTAGCCCACTCCAGCATCCACTGCATCTATGAACTGTTGGAGCAGGTCTCGAGCCAGACCAATGACTCACGGCAATGAACACTAGCAAGTGGACATGAATAGACTAAAGGGTAAACTGTGGCACACCCAAGGTCACACTACAGCCTCCACGGCAAGATTCTTCTCCTTCCCCCCTCTCCTTTTTTGTTTGCTTTTTCTTTTAAATTTTCTTTTGTTTTGTGGGGGAGGTTGCAAGGGCAGAGGGCAGAAATCAGGGGCCGGGGAGATGAGTGGGATCAAAAGGCATGATGTGAAATCCACAAAGAATAAATAAGTTTAAAAACTACTGAAAGCACAGGACAGGAAAAAAATCAGCTTCTACCATTATAAAAAATTTGGGGGAGTCCCATAAGAGACACCACTTGTTACCCGAGAAACCAGAGTCCCCTCTTGTTCTTAGTCTCATTAATACATTAAGAATAAATTCAAATGCTTGGGGTTAGAGAGATAGCTCTGTAGTTAAGAACATTGGTTGCTGAGGCAGAGGCAGAGGCAGAGGCAGAGGCAGGTGAATCTCCATAAGTTCGACGCCAGCCTGATCTATAGAGCTAGTTCCAGGACAGCCAAGGATACACAAAGAAACCCTGTCTTGAAAATCAAAACCAAAAACTACCAAAACAAAAAAAAAAGAACACTCTTTGCTGGGCGTTGGTGGCACATGCCTTTAATTCCAACACTCGAGAGGCAGAGGCAGGCGGATCTCAGTGAGTTCGAGGCCAGCTTGGAGTACAGAGCGAGTACCAGGACAGCCATGACTGTTATATAGAAAAACCCTGTCTCAAAGACAAAACAAAACAGAAGAATGGACTTTAAAATAATCTCAAGGGCAATTTTATTATCATTTAAAGGAAAATTCCCAGGGCAGGTAAGCTGTAAATCTCAGGAGTTACTTGGGGGAGGAGGATGGGAACTTTAGAGAAAGGACCAGAGAACATATCTTTAGGCTCTGTCTAGCATCTGAAAGAATAAAGAGAAAGGGAAAGTTACACCTTTCTGGGCCAGGACTCGCTCAGAAAAGGCAGGCAGACCCAACAGAACCTCATGGCAGTTCATACAGACTGTGTTGGGCGCAGCGGGCAAGAATTCTGGGAAGGAAAAGAACATTATCTCAGTAAAGGGCTAATTGTTCCTCATACCTTCTAGCAAAGCGTAAGGCAGACCTGTCTTCCTGAGGAGCAGTCCCTTGGCCTAGTGATTGATCTGCTCAGCCGAATTAAAGCTTGAGGGAGGAGATGGTGCCATGTCTCCTATCAGAGGTGGATTCCGCTCTTTACCGTACCACTATCATTTAAAACGCACCTTGTCTTCCAGCCCTTTGGAACCTCACTGAGTTTAGGAGCCCAGGAGACAGCATAAACTCCTTTCCATAAACCAGTTATTCTCATTTATGGTTAAAATAAAGTTTTCCGGGGCCTGAGAAGCTACCAGACTTCTCCTCTGTGAGACTAGAAGCAATTTAAGATTCTAGTTAAGGCCCTTTCCACTGTCACCACCGTCCCCTACCAAAGATCACAAAAGAGTGAGCTTTAGATGTATTTGGGTTCGGTATACAGCTGTCTTGGATTGTTTACGTAAATACAAGAACAACAGCTCTTTAACTCCTAATGGCAATCAGAGGTCTTTACTCCACTTGGCAACATTATTTTTTTATTTTTTTTCCTTTTTATTAAAAATTTCCACCTCCTCTCCTCCTCCCATTTCCCTCCCCCTCCCTCTACTCTCCCTCCCCCTCCCTCTCCAGTGCAAAGAGCAGTCAGGTTTCCCAGTGCAGTGGGAAGTCCAAGGTCCTCCCCCCTCCATCCAGGCAACATTATTTTTGAGGTCTCCTTCATTTTAACAGAAACTAAAGATGGAGATTAAAGGCATCCTTGGTGTTTGTGTGTGTGTGTGGGGGGTGGGTGGCTTGTTAAATTGCAGTCCTCTCCCAACCCCAAGATTATTATTTTTATTTTTAGATTTATGTGTGTGAATATGTTGCCTGTATGTATATATGTGTAGCACTTGCATGACTGATGTCCTTCAAGATCAGAACAGGACACCAGATCCCTTGGAACTGGAGTTACAGATGCCTGGGAGCCACTACGTATGTGCTAGGAATTGAACCCGGGTGTTCTGCAAGAGAAGCATGGGATCTTAAGCACTGAACCATCTCTCTAGCCCCGAACCCCAAGATTTCTGAGGAGTGCAAGTCTGGGATGGGGCCTCAGGTCTGCATTTGTAATCAATTCCAGGCAAGTGCTAAAGCAATCCGTCTAGAGATCACAGGGGCTAGATGAGGGACGGGGCCAGTTCTGTGAAAGCCCTGCTGAATCTCTGCACTACTCCAAATAGCCTTCCAGGCAGTTGGCTTATTCCCTTAAGGGCATGTAAAGGGTTTTTCTTCTGTGACATCTTGACAGGAGATAGAAATGGGAAGCAAAATTTGAATGCCCTCATTTTGGGTAGAATACATCTTTGTACTCTGGGTTTCTCTGTGAACAGCGTGTCCTCTTTAATAAGATCTAAATCTACTTCTATTTTTGTTCCTGGGACAAGCGTTCATTTTGTCCAGCATTTATCCAGTTGCAGACTAGAGCAATAGTGTGCCGTTCATTCCACTCTGGTGGAGAGAAAAGTCAGAAGAATTTGATACATTACACTAGAGACAGACCCTGGACTAGTCTACCCGTCAGGGGAGTGAATTGCTTAAGAACTAAGAACCTTTGTCCATACTAAAAATTGGTGGAAAGACACTTTAGGTCACTTTTCCAGATGCTCTGGAGATGAGGATTCTTATGCAAGTGTTTTTTTTTTTTTTTTTTTTTTTTTTTTTAAAGTTGGTGCTTAAGGAAATTGGACCCAGAAGAGGCAGAAGATTTGGATGTGATTCAGATGAAAGGCCTAGCCTTAGCGGCACGGCCAAGAGCTCTGGAGTATGAGTTAGGATTCTGGTTGTCCTGACTTGGAGCCATAAAGCAAGGCTTTTGTAAGCCAGTCCCCGGCTCTTCAATGTACTTTAAGTAGCTGGAGATCAGTCTTCCAAAAATATGCTCTGGTCCAGACCGTTGGAAAAGCACACAGAAGCCAAGGGCTAGAAAAGCAGAACTGAGAAGGGATTCTAAGGGAGCTGAGTGGTGGCAGCTTCCACTATGTACCTCCGAGGCGGTGCTAACACCAGAGGGGTTGTTTTCCAGAGGAGCGAAAATGTATATTAAGCAAGTTAGAGGAAAGGGGTGCTGTCTCTGCAAGGGGGAGATAAAAGTGACCTGGAGACCAGGGAGCGAGGCTGAGAACTGGAGTGACTTCAGAGGGACGCCGCCCTCCTAAATGAAGTGTTTTATGTCTACCCTTTTTCTTTGGGCCTTGGAGTCACATTTAGCACTCAGCTAAGGAATATTTCTTGCCTTGCAATGCCGTTGAGATACCCCCTGCTTGTCAGTCTTCTTAAATACATCATAAGCTGTGTCTGCAGGGGTTTGTTTGTTTATTTATTTATTTATTATAAAAAATTTCTGCCTCCTCCCTGCCTCCCATTTCCCTCCCCCTTCCTCTCCAGTCCAAAGAGCAGTCAGGGTTCTCTGCCCTGTGGGAAGTCCAAGGTCCTCCCCTCTCCATCCTGGTCTAGGAAGGTGAACATCCAAACTGGCTAGGCTCCCACAAAGCCAGAACATGAAGTAGGATCAAAACCTAGTGCCATTGTCCTTGGCTTCTCAGTCAGCCCTCATTGTCCGCCATGTTCAGAGAGGCCGGTTTGATCCCATGCTTTTTCAGTCCCAGTCCAGCTGGCCTTGGTGAGCTCCCAATAGATCAGCCCCACTGTCTCAGTGGGTGGGTGCACCCCTCGCGGTCCTGACTTCCTTGCTCGTGTTCTCCCTCCTTCTGCTCCTCATTGGGACATTGGGAGCTCAGTCCGGTGCTCTAGTGTGGGTCTCTGTCTCTATCTCCATCCATCGCTAGATGAAGGTTCTATGGTGATATGCAAGATATTCATCAGTGTGGCTATAGAATAGGGCCATTTCAGGCTCCCTGTCCTCAGCTGCCCAAGGAACTAACTGGGGACATCTCCCTGGGCACCTGGGAGCACCTCTAGAGTCAAGTCTCTTGCCAACCCTAAAATGGCTCCCTTAATTAGGATATATGCCTTCCCTGCTCCCATATCCACCCTTCCTTTATCCCAATCATCCCGTTTCCCCAAGCTCTCCCCATCTTTCCCTTCTCACTTTTCTCTCCCCATCTCCCCTTCCCCCATCCCACCCTTACCCCCAAGTTCCCAATTTTTGCCCGACAATCTTGTCTACTTCCAATATCCAGGAGGATAACTATATGTTTTTCTTTGGGTTCACCTTCTTATTTAGCTTCTCTAGGATCACGAATTATATACTCAATGTCCTTTATTTATGACTAGAGTCCACTAATGAGTGAGTAACTACCATGTTCATCTTTTTGGGTCTGGGTTACCTCACTCAGGATAGTGTTTTCTATTTCCATCCATTTGCAAGCAAAATTCAAGATGTCATTTTTTTAACCGTTGAGTAGTATTCTAATGTGTATATATTCCACACTTTCTTCATCCATTCTTCCATTGAGGGGCATCTAGGTTGTTTCCAGGTTCTGGCTATTACAAATAATGCTGCTATGAACATAGCTGAACAAATGCTTTTGTAGTATGATAGGGCATCTCTTGGGTATATTCCCAAGAGGTCTGCAGGGGTGTTAAGGGCATGGGCTGCTGGCATACCCTGTATCACCCTCCTCCGCCCTGTGCCAGCAAATTGACAATGAAGCAGGACATAGCCACAGGTGCCGGCCCAGAGCAGGAGCTCCCAAAGCAGCAAAGCAGGCAGCTGGCTGGGAAACAGACAGACGCCAGGCCCCCTTTCTGCATAGACAATAGAGGAAAAGGCACATGTGAAAAGAGAAGCAGGGAGGTAGCGGTGGGGCTCCACTTACAGTGTAAATGTCATCCCAGAGAGGAGAGGTTCTTACAAGAGCTGACACCTTCAGCCTTTGGCCCTGTGAAGACCAAATTGTTATAGAAACGGTGATGGCACAAGGCATTAGCTCTGTAAGCCAGATGAATGGGTAATGAACAATCTTTCCAGAAAAATGTAGGCTAGGAGTCACATTCAGCTTTTATATCTGACAAAACTAAAATTATAGTTGGGGTTATCATCTTTTCTTAGCAATTTATTTTGACGGTAATTTGGTATTAGACAGTATTATATACTTAGTAACATTAGTCAGCCTTATTAAAATGGATCTGATGACACGATTTTTTCTTTTAAAAATATTTTAAGTTTTTAACTTTTTTGAAAATGTTGGGTGACTAAATAGAATAAGAGATACTTTCTACGTGAATTTCTTTGAGCAAGGTAAAATAGTGATCCTAAATATACATATAATTTAATAAATAAATCTATAAATGTATAAAATTATATTTGTTTGACCTCTACTATTTTGTTTTATATTTGTAATATTCTCATATTTGGCTAATACATTTATATTTACCATTTAAAATAATTTTAGTGATTATCTACAATATTATATACATAAATATGCATGAATACAATTTTATTTTTTCTGAACAGTAAACGTAATTTCAATTTTTCTCAATTACACAGGATAGTTCTTGTGAAAACATGTGCTAGATGGACTGGCTTAGGCACTAAAGTGTGGTGGCTAATGAAGAAGGCTTTCACTTCCAGTTGTTGTTCCTGGAAAACCTTGTGAGGGGTCACGTGGACTAAGGCATGCCAGTGCCGCTCTTGAGACCCTCTTCTATCCTGTATGGCGCGTAAACTCTAAGTGGGATCAAGCCTTGCTTTCTCCCTTTTCTCTTCACATTTATTTATTTCTGCATATATTTTCTGTGACAGGATCTTAGTAGCTCAGGCTGGCCTCGAACTGGTGGCAATCCTCCTGTCTCCGCCTCTGGTGTAGAGATTACAGCACGTGCTGTAAACATCCCACTCTGTAATTGTATCTTTAAAAAGTATGTTCATCTTAGAGCATTTGGGCTGCTATAACCACCTACCCTGTGTAGCTTATAAACAACAAAATGTCTAAGGGCTGTGGTGGGTAGGAAGTTAAGGATCCAGACACTGCAAGATTCAGGTCTGAGGAAAGCCCCCTTGCCCGTAGATAGCATCTCCTATCTGACTTTACATGGCAGACAGGGAAAGAAGCTCTTCAGAATTCCTTTAAATAAGAACACTAGCCCACTCATTAGGGCTCCACTCTCGTGGCCTAACCGCATCTCAAAGGTCCATTCCCTAATTCCACCACACTGGTGGCCAGGATTTCAGTAGATATTTGGAAGGACACACATACTGTGTGTCCTTAGTGACCATCCATCGTGACGCTGGTTTGGTTTGCTCTGGATCCCGAGCCTGAGCGCTCTTTTCATTACGTCTCATAGATATGAATGGACACATCTTTGAAGTGTTTAGGAACTTGTGATTTTCTTCTTTCCTGGGTTTCAAGGGTCCACTAACTGAGGTTCTCATGGACTGGAAGCCTCCCCTGAGTAAAGCACTTAATTTTGGGACTAATTAGAAATGGGAGGTGGGGGTGGGGTGGGGGAGGTAGCATCTATGATTTCCAACATTCCTGTTAGACTAGCTACAATTTTTCATAGAAATGTTAGAAAGCTTTCTCAGTTACTGTTCTACTGCTGTGGAGAGACATGATCAAGGCAATTCTTTTTTTTTAATTAAAATTTTTTTAACACAATCTTTTCTCATTTTACATGACTATCCCCATTCCCACTCCCCTCACCTTCCTCCCCCCACCCGACCCTCCATCCACTCCTCAGAAAGGGTAAGGTTTCCCATGGAGAGTCAACAAAGTCTGACACTTCATTTTGAGGCAGAACCAAGGCCCTCCCCGCTATATCTAGGCTGAGCAAGGTAGCCCTCCAAAAAGAATGGGCTCCAAAAAGCCAGTTCAAGTATTAGGGATAAATCCTGGTCCCACTGCCAGTGGCCTCACAGACTGTCCAAGTCTCACAACTGTCCTCCACATTCAGTGGGCCTAGTTTGGTCCTATGCAGGTGTTCCCGCTATCAGTCCAGACAGAGTCAGAGAGCTCTCACTGGCTCAGGTCACCTGTTTCTGTGGATATCCCCATCATGGTCTTGACCCCTTTGCTCATATTATCACTCCTCCCTCTCTTGGGCTGGTCTTCCGTAGCTCATCCCAGTGCTTCTCTGTAGATCTCTGTGCCTGCTTCCAGCTATTGCTGGATGAAGGTTCTATGATGACAGTTAAGGTAGTCAACAATATGGTTACAGAGGAAGGCACCCTCTTCATTGCCACTTAATTCTTTTATAAAAAGAAAGCATATACCCTCAGCACTAATAACTTCCGTGCTCTTACCAGGACGCCATTAAGCCCTGCAAATAATGTTCGACTGATTTTCTAGTCCAAAGCCCAAAGTCTTCCATATTCCTCCAACAAACAGCATGGTCAGATTTATTAAAGTAAAAACCCAGTCCCTGGTACCAACTTCTTAGGCACTGTTCCATTGCTGTGAAGAGGCACCATGACAAGAGCAACCCTTAAAAGAGAAAGCATTTAACTGGGGACTTGTTTACAAGTTTCGAGGGCTAGTCTGTGATCATCATGGCAGGCAGCACAGAGGCAGACATGAGGTTGAGAGCTTCATCCTGATCTGCAGGCAGGCAGGCAGGCAGGCGGGCAGGCGGGCAGGCGGGCAGGCGGGCAGGCGGGCAGGCGGGCAGGCGGGCAGGCGGGCAGGCAGGCGAGGGAGTAAGACTGACTGACCTGGCAATGGGCTTTTGAAACCTCAAAGTCCAACCCCTGGGACACACCTCTCCCAACAGGTCTATACCTCCTAATCCTCCACAGACATGTTTACCAACTAACTGGGGACTAAGCAGTCAAACATATCAGCCTATGGGGTCCATTCTCATTGAGACTACCACAGAAGCCCAAAAGCTTCTATGCGTCTATTTCAAGGGAAAGACAGAGTTTATCTTCTGGGGGAACTATCACACCACGATGCATGTGTTTCCAGCAGGGTTTGTTTACATGCTTGCACCTCCAAGGTCATTGGATGGATGAGGCTCATTTCCCTCTCGGAGGTCTGCATTTTCTGACCTTTCATACTGGTCTCCTTTCCAGCATCTCTGCCAACTCCTTTCTGCTCTCAAGTCACAGGTGACACTCTGCCTATCTTGCCTGTATGCACACCAGTGGCAGGGATGAATTCCACAGTGAAAAATGAGATCACACAAACGGAGACTTAGCTATGAACTGAGATGATCTGTTCTTCAATTCCACTTAACTCTGTAGAACGACGGTGGCTAGTGACCAGTCACTGAGTGCTTACCATACGCCTGCTTAAATGACTTAGTTCTGAGTCTGCTAGCGTCCACCTTTTCCAGGAGAGGAAATAGACTCCGAGAAGTTGTACAGTTCAGCGAAGTCACACAATTAGAGCCAATCCAGGAACTTGAAACAGCTCTGCCTGCTCGCAGAGCCCGAGTTCCTGCAGCAGTCTTCTTTTCATGTGGATGCTTTGGAGGCATTGGTACCTCTCATTGATTGGTTTCCAGCATTTGTGATTCTGAAAACAGGGCATTTTATCATATCAAATGAAGGCAGACGATACTAGGCATTCTGCAAAAGCTGAGTCATATCCCCTTTCCCTCAGTTTCAATCAGATCAGATAACTATACAGGCCTCTCTGACTAATAGGTATAGTCTTCTGCAAGTGTAGATCCAGGGAACTGTGGGTGGCTAGATACAGGTCTCCTCCATCTTTGCTTCCTCCAAGGAAAACTAAACTAAACTAAACAGGTCCCATAACTGTGAGAAATGAAGTTCTGTCTATAAACGAGCCCATTAAAGGTATTTTTTCTCAGACTAGTCTGAATGGATTAAGATACCAGTGCTGCTAGAGCAAATTACCACAGATGTAGTGACCTAAGCCAAAACAAATCGATTATTTCCAGCTCTGGAGATTCGAGTCTGAACTAGAGCTCACTAAGCAGAACACAAAGGTGTTGACAAGGCTGCATTCTGTCCCGGATGTGCTAGAGGAGAGTCTGTTCGCACTTCCCAGCAGCTGGAAGCCATCGGCACTCCTTGACCCCCAAACCTGCCTTCCCTTCTCAAAGCCAGCAGCGCAGCCTCTTTAAACGATGCTCTTCTTTTCTCTTATTGTAGCTCTCTCTCTTTTACCTTCCTCTTTTCTTTTTAACAAGTACCCTTGTGAGTCCATTGAGTCAACCCAGAAAATCATGGAAGAATACCCCTGTGATGGATAGTTTTATGTCAACTTAACACAAGCGAGAGTAGTTTTGGAAGGGGAACCTCAATCGAGAAAATGCCCAGGACCAGAAAGGCCTGTGGGGCACTTTTTGATTAGTGATTTGATGGGGGCGGGCCCAACTCACTGTCGGTACTGCCATCTCTGGGCTGGTGGTCACAAGGTGTGCAAGAAAGCAGGCTGGGCAAGTCACGAGGAGCAAGTCCATAAGCAACACCCCTCCATGGCCTCTGCATCAGCTCCTGCCTCCAGGTCCCTGCTCCGACGCCCCTCAGTATTAGACTGTGACCAGAGAGTTGTAAACTGAAACCAACCCTTCCCTCCTCAAGTGGCTTTTGGCCATGGTGTTTTATCATAGTGATAGAAGCCAAACTAAGACAATCCTCATCTCAAGCCTCCTACTTACTCTCTCTTTTCTAAGAAGTCTTCTTTCCCATTGGAAGGGGTTCTGGATAGTTTTTTTGCTAAAGATACAAACTAAAGTCATTTGAGAGGCAGGAACGTCAGTTAAGAAAATGCCTTCCTGCTGGGCAGTGGTTGCTAACACCTTTAATTCTAGCACTCAGGGAGGCAGAGACAGGTAGATCTCTGTGAGTTTGAGGTCAGCCGGCTCTACAAAGCAAGTTCCAGGACAACCAGACATACACAGAGAAACCCTGTCTTTAAAAACAAAAACAAAAGAAAAGAAAACAAAAGCCTCCCATAAGGGCAGGTTGTAGGCAAGCCTTAAGGCATTTTCTTTTTTTTTTGGTTTATATTGGTTTAATCCATGTCAAATGTAGTTTACAAAGGGTAAGGACAAGTACCTTTGTATAGAATATACAGATACAGCATCACACCACAGGGCGCACAGGAAAGCAAGGGAGACAGCACTTCCGCCCAGAGCAGCACTCTACTCCCAGGAGTTGCTCTTAACAGCAGGCTGGGCAGCCAGGCACCCTCAGCCAGCCCGGCTGCAGCTTGTTTCTGCTCGGTCCCATCTTTCACCCTACCCCCCCAGCTCCTCATATGAGCCCCATGAGCTAAGACTAAGGAGGATCATATCCCTTGGGGCACATGGCCCACGTCTGGGAGAAGAAATATACACCACTGAACACCGAGCACATGGGAAAGGGAAGAGATGCCATGGGAGAGGAAAGGCAGGCAGGCACCTTAAGAGGTGGATGGGCCGAGCCCCCAGCCAGCCCTGAAGGGGGCACTGCTTCCAGGAGTCATTAAAAAAAGAAAAGAAAAAAAAAAAGAAAATCGTACAACCAAAGGGGAGGCGGTGGAGGGCAAAGTGTCCCATTTACACAACATTGTAAACATACACAGTCTATATTACATGTGCTTCAGTCTGGTGTTTGCATGTCTGTCAGTCAGTCTAGGGGACGGATCTCAGGAGCCTTGTCCTGCTACTCCCCATCCCTACCTTTCTGCCCCACACTGGAAACAGAGCCAAAAGAGGCATGGTCCCCAAGTTCAGAAGGAGCACGCAAGAAAGGCTGCTCCACTCTGGCTCCGGAGTCCTCTATGTGTGTTTGGGTGTGTATGTGCGTGTATGTACACCGGGAACCTGTGTGCAATTATGTACTAAGGGAAAGGGGTTCACTGTCACAGAGGTTGGGCAGGTGGGGTTGATCGAGGCAAGGCCTGCCGGGATGGCTAGCTCACAAGTAGATAGATCCTCCGCAGGTCTCCAGGCGCTGTGATGGTGTTGCACTGAGGGCAGAGCTTCTTGGCACCCAGAGTCCGCAGCCAGCACTCTTCACAGTGCACATGCCAACACTGGATCGACGTTAGGGGCATCGAGTAGGAGTCCATGCAGATGAGGCATTTATACCGGTCCCCCCCCCCCCCCCCCCCCNACACGAGCCTTCAGGGCCTCAAAAGTAGTTCCAGCTGAATCTTCGGTGATTTTCTCAATGTCACTGTTCTTGCAGGGCTTCTGCATGGCCTCCTGCTTGCTGCTTTCACCATTGCTGGTGGATGGCATCTCATCACTGGCCCATTTAGAGAACTCAGGTGTGATGCGGGTGCTGGGGGGGACCACCATTTAGGACTGCACCCCGGAGTGCCTCTCTCTCCTTGGCTTCACCAGGCTCTTCTCCTGTGCAAGGGATGACATCGGCCTCTGTGTATTGCGGTTTCCCATACTCCAGAGTGTCATCTCCATCCACATCCAGGTCAGCATCACTGTCTGGGTTCTCTTTGCCACTGCACATGACGAAGCCGGAGCCTCGGAAGCCACCTTCCAGGAGTGTGGTGGCCCGTATCCGCTTCTGCCCACACCACTCATACTCCTCAAAGCGGTTGCTGCTCTCATGCTCGATGTCCACAGCATCGTCCTCAGCCATGCAGGAGCCTTCCCTCTTGGAAAGGCAGTGCTCCACATGCCTACTCATCCCCTGCTCCGATCCTGCCAGGGGGCGGCTGCACAGGGGACATACCTGCCCTTCATCTTGCTTCCTCCGTTTCATTTTCCCAATCCGAGCATTCAGTCGGGTTTGCCGGTTGGCTCGCACTCGCAGGAAGGTTTCCTCCCTCTCGCCGGGCCCCCTGCTCCGCCGGCCGCTCCGGGCCCTCGGCATAGCCGCCGGGGCTGCTCTAACGGGACCCCCCGGCCGCCGCGCGGTGCCGCCCCAGCCCCAGCCTCTGGTGCTCTGGGCCCCGCGGCAGGCCGGCCGGCGAGGGCGGCGATGCGGGCGGATTCCCCCCGGCTGCCCGGCGGCGGCACCTCAGTTCCCAGCAGCGGCGGCGGCCATGTTGGTCAAGGCATATTCTTATTAATGATTGATGGGGGAGGTTGTCGGTGGTGCCACCCCTGGGCTAGTGGTCCTGGGTTGTGTACGAAAGCAGGTTGAGCATCCATGAGGAGCAAGTCAGTAAGCAGCACTCCTACATGGCTTCTGCATCAATTCTTACCTCCAAGTTCCTGCCTTGAGTTCCCGCTCTGACTTCCTTTAACTACGAACAGTGACTTGAAAGGTAAGCCAAACAAACCCTTTCCTCCTCGGTTTACGTTTGGTCATGGTATTTCTTTCTTTTCCTTTTTTTTTTTAAAAGTTATTTTTTGTTGTTTTCAATTTATCCCAACCAGTTTCCCTTCCCTTCAGTTCTTCCAGTCCCAGCGCCACCCCACTCCCCTCTCCCTGAAATCCACTCCTCTTCCATTGCTTTTCAGAAAAGAGCAGAGGTCCCCCAGGGATTTCACTGGGCATGGTATTTCATTATAGTAATAGTAGCCCTAACTCAGGCAGAAGGTTAGATATTCCCAGGTTTTGAGGATTAGAAGGTCGATGTCTTTGAGGGTTGTGATACTACTGTTTCTCAGGATTTTGCTCATATGGAAGTCTGTGTGGTAAGCTCCAAATAGCTAGAAGTGA
This sequence comes from Alexandromys fortis, assembly GCF_014885135.2. NCBI lineage: Eukaryota > Metazoa > Chordata > Mammalia > Rodentia > Cricetidae > Alexandromys > Alexandromys fortis. Next base: position 27,690 of record NW_026068280.1, on the reverse strand, counting down.
AAGAACAATGGCCCTCCTTGTTCTGCAAGAAGCCTAATAGGTGTCACTGTGCTCTAACCACTTACAATCTTGACCTCTCCTTTCTAAAAAAGTCTGTTATATGTGACAACGCCAAAAACCATTTTATCCCTTAAGCTACCAACTTCACGTCAAACTTGGCTCTTTTCTTGCTTTCAACTCTGATAATCAGTTTTCAAGTCCTGTTCAATCAGCCTGGGGAATGATTCAAGTACATCGCCTCTAACATTGACCTCATCACTTGCCACTTGGATATTGTAATCACTCCTTAGCCTGTTTCCTGCCACCGATCTCGTTCCACTTGAGTCCGTTGCTCTCTCCAATTCTAGAGTTCCCATGCTGAAGAAAGCTTTTCCCTCTTCAAACTACTTATTAGTTCTTGTGTGAGGGCTGACGGCGCCAAAATCTCTCACTCTGCACCTTGTCCAGTCGTGGGTGTGAAGATAAATCTACACGGTGTGAAGATACATTGCTGTGATTGCTGTAATAAAGAGCCAAATGGACAATAGCTCATCAGGGGCTATAGCGAGACTTCTGGGATCAGAGAGGACTCTGGAAAGAAGGAAGGTAGAGAGGCCAGGAGAGACAGAGCAAACAACTTTTAAAACTCTAGAAATGACAGAAACAACTGACTGCCTGGACAGTCACCAAAGGTTCCTCTGTAACATTGGGGCATCCATTTTTTTTTACCACCTCAAAAGATACTAGCTAATGCCTACAAGACTTAGATCAATGTTCCTAACAGCTGGTTCAGGCATTTTCATGATCATGATGCAACGAGGAAGTTATTACAAAGGACTCAAAATTCTAGAGACAATCTGAAGTGATATCATGAACTTTGAAAGTGTTATTCACTGTAACTCGAAGGGTAGGTCCAACCTTCAAGGTAGGTCGTATCCCAGTTATTCTGCATCTGGCTAGTGCCATCCTTGTTATTCTGCATCTGCACTTTATGTAAATGAACTTTTCTTTTTGGACCACCATCTCACCAAAAAAAAAAAAATGACATGGAGACTTGTTAATTACGAAAGCTAGGCCTTAGCTTCGGCTTGTTTCTAAGTAGCTCTTAGAACTAACATTAACCTGTATTTTTAAACCTGCTTTCTGCCGTGCACCTGTTACCTTGCCTCCAGGTTATTCTGCATCTGGCTAGTGCCATCCCTGTTATTCTGCATCTGGCTAGTGCCATCCCTGTTATTCTGCATCTGGCTAGTGCCCTCCCTGTTATTCTGCATCTGGCTAGCAACTCAAAAAGAATATTCTGTCTACATGTGGATCTCTGTCTTTATTCCCATCTACTTCAAGAAGAAGCCTCTCTGATGAGGAATGAGTGATGCGTTGATTTATGGGTATAGAGCTATGCAGTTAGGAGTCACGTCATTGTTATATTTCTTTAGCAGAATAATAGTAGTAGGCTTTCTCTTAAGCCATGACCTATCTAGTCTCAGGCTCTTGGCCTCATTAACAGTGTCAAGTATGACTTCTCTCTCATAGAACAGGCTCTTACTGTTAGTTGTCCCTCCTCATATTTCTTCCTTTACCCTGCCTTTTTGTCTTCCTACCTATTTAATCATCCTACTCTAGTTTCCCTTTTATCTTTTTATAGCACTGTATTCTATTTCTTCTTCCTTGGAAGGTTCTCCTTTCCCCATGGTCTCTTACTAGCTAGCTACCTATCCTCTATGGTTATTTGGATTGAGGCACACATTTCTAAAGCTTAAAAGTTAACTTATATAAAAGAGAAAGCATTCAATATTCAATATTTTTTGTGGGGGTCTGGGCTTATTCATTCAAAACAATTGTTTCTAGCTTTATCTATTTACCTGAAAACTTCATAATTTCATTTTTCTTAACTGCTGAATAATATTCTATTGTGTAAATGTATCACATTTTATTTATCTATTCATCATTTGATGGGAATCTGGGCTGTTTCCAATTTCTGGGTATTATGAAAGAGCTAGTGCAGATTATTAGTTAAAGATGATTACATTTGTTTGTGCTGTGGGAAATTTGTTTAAGATTCAAAGACGTGCTGCATGCTTTTATGTTGCACTTGTTTAACTGTAAAACTGTGTTACTGTGCCTGTCTAAAACGTCTGATTGGCCTAATAAAGAGCTGAACAGCCAATAACTAGGCAGGAGAAAGGATAGGTGGGGTTGGCAGGCAGAGAGAATGAATAGAAAAAATCTGGGAAGAGGAGATCTAGAAGCAAGAAAAGAAGGGGTCAGCCACCCAGTCACACAGCCAGCCACGGAGGAAGAGTGAAAGTAAGATACACAGAAGTAAGAAAGGAAAAAAGCCCAGAGGCAAAAGGTAGATGGGATAGTTTAAGAAAAGCCAGCTGGAAACAAGCTAAGGCCGGACATTCATCATAATCAGACTCCGTGAGTTTTATTTGGGAGCCGGGTAGCAGGCCCCAGAATGAGCAAAAGAATAAAAAACAACCGATGACAGTTTGGTGCCCAACATGGGCCCCACATTTCCATGTAGGGCCTGAGAAAGCTGACAAAAGAGGACACATCTGCTTTGAGAAGTACTCCTGTTCAGACAGCGGGGCAGCACCAAATAGAAAGTACAAGCTAAATAAAACCTGGGCAGCTCAAGCATTCTAGATCTCTGGGAAGGTTGAATGTAGATCTCAGTCACCTACCTGGGTGGCATGAGCTTTAAGCTTGGCTCTCACAACCCAAGAAGTGGGGTTGAGAGCTGTGAACTGCAGGAAGGATTCAGGTGTAGCTTAGCAGTTTAAAGTTTGCTCGTGTGGTCAAAAAGGAGGAGAGATACTCAGTAAAAGAGGTCCAGATGGAGCAAAACTCTAAGCAGGTTCCAGGGTGCTTTACAATGTGCATAGGCTTAAGAAAGAAAGAGTATGTGTATAGACAGTCATAGAAAGAAATAGTTTAAAAAATAATAAAGTCTTTAAAGAGAGTAAAAGAAATAGACAAAAAGAGCCACGGAAGACGGGAAACACAGGACATCTGGGTCATATATAGTATTTTGTTGATTTTGAATGCTGATGAGCAAAAGACAGCTGTTGACAGACATGGGATTGTGAGCAGTTTAGCAGGACTGCTAAACTGAACCAACCTAGATACTTTAGGGCTATCTTAACTTTAAAAAAGAAGTCAAAAGTACATTTTTCAAAGGGAAGTTAAAAATGCTTTGGAGAAGAGATTTTTTTATTTTTATTTTTTGCTTTTCTTCCCACAGGAGACAAGAAGCTCTGGGTCCCTTCAGGAATAATATGGATCCGGTTTGATCAAGGGAGACCTCCTGAATCTTGATAGGTAATATAGATCAACAAAGGTAATAGCTGGTCTTCCCAGGACGTGGCCATTATCTCAGATTTTCTCAGGGACACCTAAAGATGTCTTTGCCCACAGACAACAGAATGCAGTTTGAAGAACATGATGCCCACCTTCCCAAGGAGGGTGTGGGAGGCTTTTATTTCTTTGGTGGCTTATAAATGTGTGTTATCATTTAGGGAAATATAGGAATATGGGATAAAAGGCAGCTATCAATCTCAAATATTTTGTATTGGCATGGATTTTGGTATATGGGTACACATTTTTTTCCTTAACATTTCAGACTTTAATTAAGCACATAAAACTGTACTACTTAATATATTTCTCCATGAACTTTTTGTGAAACTCAGATCGCAGTGTGTCGTTTACAAATCTTTTGTCTTTCTTCTGATCATCTATTCCTTTTGCACAGTTCTTAAAAACGACGTCATCGACCCACTTTTTTTTAACCTTGAAGTTGGCCTGAGGCTGGGACGGGCCAGTGAGATTAAGGAGAGGGTTTCCACTCAGAATATTTTCCATGCGAATTCTCTCTTCTTCTGCTTTTTGTTCTTGTTCCTTCCTGGCCTGCTTCTCAGCTCTTTCCTTCTTGATTTTCTCCAGCTCTGCCAGAAGAGCCACAGTATCATCACCATCGCTCTCCTCTTCAAAATCCTCATTGTCCTCATCCGTGAGAGGGTCATCGGCATCAAGGTTGGCAGCGGGGATCTGGTCTAAGTGGGGCTTCTTGGACACGGAAGAGGAAGTTGTATGTTCTCGGGTTGGACGGTCCCTATTTTTTTCCCTTGCAGCAGCTCTCTCTCTCTCTCCTCCAATTCTCTCCTAAAGTCATGGTTGCTAACCTCTTCAGGAGCATCTTGTATAGTTTGTCTGTATTTTATCTTTGTATGGGAGGGAAGGTCTCTGCTTGAATATTGCTTTGAGAGCTGGCTCAAATCCCCTTCTCCTTTTCCTCTTCCACCTCTGGCAGGTTCAAAAGTTGGTCTGGCTGCTGTTGTCATCTTTTAGTCTCTTGGCGGGGACCAACGCAGCACCCTCCGATGTTCACCCACGAACCATTGCAAACTCCTATGGGTACACATTTAAAGTTAATTTTGTTACACTGTATATATGCTTCTACTCTATTGTTCTTATGCAGCTCATTTAAAATGCAATATTTAAGAAATAAGGTTAGTAGTTAATCTATAATAATCAAACTTGTAGTCACATTACATATGTTTTCAGGGTTAAATAGGTATATTTTTAGACAGATAAGTGATTTTCTTTTTCCTTTGTTGTTGTCCAGGCACCCATGTCTATTATATTCATAGGAGGTATTTTGTGCAACAGCAATTTCAGGGCTTTTTTAAGCTTAAAGACCTTTTGTTTATTTTAGTTATTTTCAATTTAATTTAATTTATTTATTTTAGCTTTTTAATACAGGGTTTCTCTGTGTAGCCTTGACTGTCCTGGAACTCACTCTGTAGAACAGGCTGACCTCAAACTCAGAAATCTGCCTGCCTCTGCCTCCTGACATGTACCATTATGTTTGGCCACACATTTAAGTTTTTTTATTGTTTTTCAGATAAATGATTTTTAAACACTTCAACAACCTACAAAAGATGGCCTTTAAGCTAAGGTTTTTCATGATGAGACACATCTGATTCTGGCAGTACCAATTTACTTCAGAGAAGTTTGCTTTCATTGTGGCAAGATTAGCCATTTGGGTAAGAAACTGCATTTGCCTTGACTGCTTGATAGTATGTAATATAAACTGGACATGCAGGATCCACAGGAAAATGACTTCTGAACTTTGTCAAAACAAGGTGGGATGATTCTTCAGGGTTCCTGCTTTATGGAAGAGTCTGCAGACATTCTACAGAGTACAGAGGAAAGTGACTGATGAACTTTGCCAATATAGGGTAGGACAGCCCTTCAAATTTCCTGCTTCACTGTAAAATCTGTCAGATATTCTAAACCTGTAAGGCTGAAGATGGATGTCCCAACATTGCAGAGGAACTTTGGGTGACTGTCCAGGCAACTAGATTTCTCTATTGTTAGGTAATATTAATTCCTTCTGGGGTCTTTGATGGAGTTAAGGACAAAATAATTAGAGTTATAGTTGTCCTTGGTTATGATAGAAAGTAAATTAGGTATACAACTTTAGAATCACTAAGATAAGCTAGGTAGTGAAGTATTTTCTCTGAATTTGAACAATACAAATGGACTAAATATGGTAAATGTAATTCTTATTTGATAACATTTTTGTTGTAGATAGTTTTACATGCTAAAATTAAAACCTTTTTTTTTTATTTAGACAAAATGGGAACAGACCAGCAATGAACATGGATAAGCAAGTATCTCTGTAATAGGATACAGAGATATGCCCTTTGTGTATTTGCCCAGAGTGCTATAGCTGGAAACTGTGGCAAGTCTATTTTGTCTATTTTCACCTTTTTTCTTTTTTTTTAGAGGGATGCACCCACACAGTGAGACAATGGGGATGTTCTATCGGGAACTCACCAAGGCCAGCTGGCCTGGGTCTGAAAAAGCATGGGATAAAACCAGATTCGCTGAACATAGCGGACAATGAGGACTACTGAGAACTCAAGAACAATGGCAATGGGTTTTGATCCTACTGCACATATTGGCTTTGTGGGAGCCTAGGCAGTTTGGATGCTCACCTTACTAGACCTGGATGGAGGAGGGTGGTCCTTGGACTTCCCACAGGGCAGGGAACCCTGATTGCTGTTTGGGCTGACGAGGGAGGGGGACTTGATTGGGGGAGGGAAAGGGGAGGCGGCTGGGGGGAAGAGACAGAAATCTTTAATAAATAAATAAATAAAAAAGAAATAAGAAAAAAGAAAAACCAAAAAAAAAAAAAAGGAAAGAAAAAGAAAAGGATTCTCTGTGTCACAGTACTGGATGTCTTGACTCACAGACATCTGCCCACTTCTGCCTCCTGAATACTGGGATTAAAGATCTCCACCACCATGCCCCTCAGCAATTTTCAGATTCTTGAGGAACTCTTTACATTGATTTCCGATTTCCATGGTGGCTGTACCAGTTTGCACTCCTACCAGCAATGAATACGTATTCCCCTTTCTCTGCCTCCTTGCCAGCTTGGCCTGTCATTTGCTTTAATCTTGGCCATTCTAACTGGGGTGAAGTGCAATAATAAAATAGTATAATTTACATTTCCCTTGTGGTAAAGGCTATTGGGCACTTTAAAAAGGTTTCATATGTATTTGCATTTCTTTTTAGAATTTTCTGTTCAGTTCTATAGCCCATTTTTAATTGAATTATTTATTTTCTTAATGTTTTGTTTTGGAAGGTTTTGTTTTTGTTTTGGTATATTGTAGGCACTAATCTTCTGTGGGATGTATAGCAAGGTATATCTTTGGTCATAAAAAATTCAGTTATTTTTAAAAATTCTTTTTAAAAGTTTTCAAGAAATCTTAACAAAAGTGTTTTTAATCCAGTAGAAAATAATGTGCCCAGTTAAGCGGGAGTTGATATGCTCTAGGTATGTTGGATTTTTGTATGAATTACCAAACACTGTATAATAAAAAAGCATTTATTTTAAAGTCATCTATAATTTAGGAGTCTCAGGAACTTATGTGGGATTCTTGTCATTGAATGTCTTATTGTCAGTATATGTCATTGCTGTATGTAAGTTATAACATTAGAGAATTTTAAATACTGGCAACCATGGGGCTAGAAAAGGATTAGAAAACAAAAGTCTATAGGTAGTCAAAGAATCAAACCATTTCAAATCCTTCATCAAAAGAAAGAAAAACTGAAATGCATAAACACATACACACACACACAAATAAATGGTTGTGAATAGGAACGCCATGTTATGTGTCCACCTCTGTGAGAACCGTGAGACCTCATCACTATGGAGCCTTGGTTGTCCTGGCCATCTCTATGCAGCTTCGAACTCACAGAGGTGCGCCTGCCTCTGCCTACTGCGGGCTGTAACTAAAGGCGTGCGCCACCGCAGCAAGCCCTGTGCCGCCTCAGCCTGTTCCGCTCTTAAAGGTCCTATCGAGACATGACACGGGTCATGGCTGTCAGCGGCAGTTGCCTTCCTATCAAAATCGGTGGCTAATGACCTCCTAACGGAAGGGCTCTGCGTTTGGGGGCTCTGCTTATACTTCGGTGTGGTGCGCGTGGCTTTGGAAGTTACGTGGATGACGTGGTTCCCCTCCCCCATGGCCTCCCACTCTGCAGCGGAAGTGTAACCCCCCTGTGACGCCCCCAGCGACACACAGCCGGAAAGCAAGTGTGCCCTGACGTGCGCGCGCCTCCTCTTCGTGACGAACTTCGGGCCTGCGAGGATTCCGCCTGAGAGGCGCCTCTCGGCCGCTGGTCGTCATCTTTGGCGGCGGCGGCGGCCACCCGTTCGCGCCTACCGCGGAGGACTGATAGGTACCGAATTTTTAGAAACTCTTGAGAAATTAGTGTCCCTACGTATGTTGGCCGTTTTTTTTTTTTTTTTTTTTTTTTTTAATCCCCTGAGGTACGGAGCATCCCGGTGCCACTGGACATAGGCCATGAACTAACACTGGGCGGCCTAGGCCTCTAGAATTGTCACCTCAGCCGTGCGGACATAGCATATACAACGCTCGCGGGCTCATGGCGCGCCCTGTGGCGGGGAGGCCGGATTCTCGTTGTCCACGTTAAATTAGGGTGGCATGGAGTCCTATGGTATGGGCTGTGGCGGGGAGGCCGGATTCTTATTGTCCACATTAAATTAGGGTGGCATGGAGTCCTATGGCATGGGCTGTGTTGGGAAGGCTAGATTCCTGGTGTCCACATTAAATTAGGGTGGCAATGGGGTCCTATGGCATGGGCTGTGTTGGGAAGGCTGGATTCCTGGTGTCCACATTAAATTAGGGTGGCATGGAGTCCTATGGTATGGGCTGTGGCGGGGAGGCCCGAGTCTCGGTGTCTACATTAAATTAGGGTGGCATGGAGTCCTATGGTATGGGCTTTGTTGGGAAGTCTGGATTCCTGGTGTCCACATTAAATTAGGGTGGCAATGGGGTCCTAAGCAGACAGGAAAACCACAACAGTTCATAATTGCCACTTCCGATTGCTGACAGGGCATTTTTTTTCTTTAAGGTTCCTGACTTGCCGTTATGATGGACCGGAGTTTAGAGGAGGCTTGGAAGCGGGCAGATGATATTATTGTGAGTGCTCAGCAGCAACCTCCTCCACTGAGACCCACATCTTGTGGGGAAAAATCTCTTCAGGAAAAACTGTATGACATTTATGTGGAGGAGTGTGAAAAGGAGCCAGAAGCAGAGGGCCTTCGAAGCAATGTCAACTTGCTAGAAAAGCTTATGAAGAGAGAGCCATTGCCATGTTTAGTGGTCAGCCTGTACCCACAAAACCGGGGCTATTCTCTCATGCTCAAGGATAAAGATGGAGTCCTTACAGAGCCCTATTCGGGGCCGTATGTAGGACAGAAACTGCTTGAATATTTGGATGCTGAAGAGTTACCTTCTTTTCTGATTGATATCCTGGAAAAGTCTCCTGTGAATGTTTTTCACAGTGGCTGTGTCATAGCAGAAATCCGAGACTACAGGGAGTGCGGTGACATCTACCCTCCCGAGGAGCCTGCTGCAGAGGCTGCGGTGTCCTATCCTGCTTGCCAAGCCCGGCATATTCTCTTACGTCCAACGATGCAGTCTCTAGTAAGCGATGTCGAGTCCATGACAAGTGACAGCAGTCAGTGGACCCAGGAAGAAAAACTGGAGCTTGAGAGCCAACTGATCTTAGCTACAGCAGAGCCACTATGTCTGGATCCTTCTGTCGCTGTCACCTGCACGGCCAACAAATTGCTGTTTAATGAGAAGAAGATAATGATAGACTCTATGAAAAAATCCTTCATGGGTCATGAGTGGTCCTGTCTAGACCCGGAGGAAGAAAAGCATGCACGTACATCTCTTCCTGATGTTGCAACAATGATCGCTTGCAGAAAACGAGCAGAGATCAAACCAGGTGACCCATACGATCTGAAGATCCCTGAAGCAGGAAAGTGTGTAGATACATGGAAGCAGAAACCCTGTGAACTGGTCGCTCCTTCAGAGGTGGATGTGCAGAAATACGCTAAAGGGAAGCATGTGCCCCATGGCGATGACTCAGAATCCACAGCCTGGCCAGATCCTGAGGTAACATGTGGTTATTTATTTGATTATGAAAAGGGCTGTCATCCATGGGAAACAGAGCCAAGTGTGATGCAGTCCCTTAGTGGCCCATTTTTTTCTTCTGAAATAGGGTCACCGACAGAGGGCAGATGTGATAGTCAGATGTTTCTTCCTCAAGTTGCCCTAAGTGGTTGTTTACTTGGTTCTATAGCTGGGGGAAAGATTGAGTCTGGGAAGGCAACGGATGTGTGCCAAGGGTCTGCCCAGAGCCAGGCTGAATGCCTAAGCAAAGAGCTGCAGGGATCCACTGACTCCATCTGTCTTGGCCAGCCCTCCCAAGGGATGAAGGCCAATTCCCCATCAGTGACATCCCCAGTCTTAGAGACAAGAGTGAAGAGCCCAGCTCCCCTGTTCACACTACCCTCCACCTCAGATAAGGGCTCTTCAGCACCCAATTCTCCCTCAATAGCAGTCAGAGGTAGGAAGCTTCCAAGACTTGCTCCTCCTCTCCAATCAGCTAGTCTTCCTCAGCAAACTTTGTGGGGAATGAGCAGTATCAATACCCTTGCTGCAGCTGTCCAGCCCTCTGCCAGCTCATCAGAAAGCCATCCAGTCACCCAGAGCCCCAGCAGTGGCACTGCCCAAAATGTTACCAATTTGTTTAGCATAGCACAGGGATCCCCTGGTTTGAAGAGAGGTTCACCCCAGGTGCAGAGCTTCCCTACTAGTGCCCCAGCATTTACAGAAACCTCTTCCAGAGACGTTCTGTCTCCTATAGGTCAGATGCCCAGTACCCAGACCAGCACACCACAGGGCTCTGTGCAATTAATTCTAAAAAGTACTTCAGGTCCCATAGCTGTCAGGCTTCCAACTGGCACTGTCATTTTTCGCCCAGAGTCACAAACACAGCAGCCACAGCAACCACACCAACAGCCACAGTCATGGCTGTATGCACAGCCAGAGCTGCAGCAGTCCCAGCAGCTGCAGCAGTCCCAGCAGCTGCAGCGGTCCCAGCAGCTGCAGCGGTCCCAGCAGCTGCAGCAGTCCCAGCAGCTCCAGCAGCTGCAGCACCTGCAGCAGTCCCAGCAGCCCCAGCAGCTGCAGCAGTCCCAGCAGCTCCAGCAGCTGCAGCGGTCCCAGCAGCTCCAGCAGCTGCAGCAGCCCCAGCAGCCCCTGCAGGTCCAGCAGCCCCTGCAGCTCCAGCAGCCCCAGCCCCGACAGCCCTGGCAGCCCTGGCGGCCCTGGCAGCCCCAGCAGCCCTGGCAGCCCTGGCGGCCCTGGCTGCCCCAGCAGCCACGGCAGCCCAGGCAGTCCCAGAAGCCCTGGCAGCCCTGGCAGCCCTGGCAGCCCTGGCAGCCCCAGCAGCCACGGCAGTCCCAGCCTTTGTATGTGTTCATTCCAAAACAGCATCAACCACCTAGGGCTCCTATCCCTCCAGAGCCAGCACCACAAACTTACCAGGGCAGCCAGGGAGCTAGCGTTCAGCAATGGGCAGTGCCAACTCAGCAAACTGGTCTCTTTAACTTTGCTGAGGCCAGGAGGGTTTGCCAACCTCAGACAGGTGTGGTGTGCCAGGTGGGTTCTAGCCAAAGTCCTGGGCAGATCCTTCCTTCACAAAGTTTCCAGCATCCTACTGCCCAGGTACAGCAGCTATGGGCTTGGGGCCAGAATGTGCAGCTGAGATTCCTGCCGCATACAGTGTCTGTGCCCAGAGCAGCCACTCAGCCTAGTGATCAGGGCCACACAGGTGGCCAGTACAGACATACAGAGAGTGGAGGTCCACCAACCACCCCAAAGTCTTAAGTCTTGCCTATACTCCCTTTCTCAAAATTGCAACAATATACTTAAGTTTAATAACTTAGCAATAATTGAGAGGCGTATTTGTAAATGATCGTTAAAAAACAAACACACATTTTGCTGTTTTAACAAAAAATTTGGAATGAGTTTTGTCTTCAATGACTTTTTTTTCTCACCACCCCCACCCGCCCCCCTCCCCAGCAAAAACAGGGTTTTTTTCTGTGTAGCCCTGGCTGTCCTGGAACTCACTCTGTAGACCAGGCCAGTCTTAAGTTCACAGAAATCCTCCTGCCTCTGCCTCCCCCCATCCCTGCCCCAGTGCTGGGATTAAAGGTGTGCCTACGCCACCACTGTTGAGGCTGTTTTAACAATTTTATAGTCACAGCTCAGTATTAGAAAGCACAGTCCCAATGCTGTGCCACGTGCTTCTAGAATTAATTCATTTGTTTTCGGGACTGAAACGCTGCACCCCTTAACCATAAAATCCTCCATTTCCTGTCCCCCACCCCTGGCTGCTTATGCCTCCAGGAGTCTGAGTGCTCCCAGTACCTCACATGTGTGGAACCATGAGGTGCCTATTATTATCAGACAGTCTTTTTCACTTGGCATGTTGTCCCCAAGGATTTTCCTGTTAAATATGTAAGGAACTGACTTGTGAACCAGGAGAAATGTCTTTCAGGAGAACTTAGTTTGTACTTCTTAGTTTAAAAGGCCTGCGTGCAGCATCTGAAATGCAATTGCTGCGAGCACGCTGGGAAAAACTAATCCCAAAGGAGACCAGAACAAAGGAAAGTCGTCACGCTGAAATGTGTCCACCCTAGACAGGCACCCTGTGCAAGGGAGTCGGTGGCAGATTTGTTTATGGCTGTCCCAGCCCTCGGAAGGTTTCCCAGCACTCGGGGCTCTGGCCAGCCCCAGCTCTCCTCCAGACCCTGCCACTGGCCTGGAAGAGGCAGTCTGGGGTGGCTTGCTGTGGTGCTCCTTGGGAGGCCGTTTACCTATTTTAGAACATTCTAGGATACTTGCACTAAGGGAATAAGCACTTGGAAATAACATTTACTGCTCTGCTTCTCCAGTGCCCACAGCCTTCTGAGCTGTAAAGTGGACTGTCGTCTTCCTCCTCTTTCTCTCCCTCCTCCTCGTCTTCCTCCTCCTCCCCCTCCTCTCCCCTACTCCTCTTCTCCATCCTCCCCCTCCCCCCTCCTCTCCCCCTCCTCCACCTCTTCCCCTCCCCCCTCCCCCTCTCCTCCTTCCCCCCTCCTCCCCCTTCCTC
>NW_026068280.1:5798-14985 GCF_014885135.2 Alexandromys fortis | reverse complement strand
CCCCCACCCCCCTTTATCCTTCCTCAGTTGTTCAGCTCATTTCAGTTTTCCTGTTTCAATGACCTGAACTGCTCCATCTCTTTTGATCTGTTCCCTTCAGAGAGTCGAGGTGTGCTGGGCTGGAGAGATGGCCTGGCCTATAAAGGCTAGGCTAACATCCAAAACAGGAGAGAGTCAAGGGGTGATCAGTTCTGTAGGGTTACCCACACCAAGGTAACATTTCCGTTACCTTGATCCTTTCGCATTTATGACATTGGCAGCGCTGTGCAGTCAGCCCCTCTGTCTGTATGCCAACCATGCTCTGCACTTCAAAAGAAGTCCCGGGCCTCTTAGGCACTTAGGGGGAAGGCTTCCTCCCCTCCCCCAGCCACTGGCATCCACCACTTTGCTTTGTGGCCCTATAGATTTAATTGTTCTTAGTGTTTATAGTGTATGAATTATACAGTGTTTTGTATAACTTTGTACATTTGTGTCTGCCTTTTTGCCTGGCATGTGTTTGATGTGTATTCATCTTGTACTATGCACCGGCACTTGGAGCCTCTTTGGCACATTCCCTGTGTATGGCCTGACCTGTTGATCTGTGTTTGGGCTGTTGCCATCTTTTGGCTGCTGTGGGTAGTGGTGCTGCCATCATTCAGACACAGGTGTTATTTTGCTGTTTGTTTCGTTCCTCTGTAACTCCTAAGGATAGTCTGCCTACATGAAGTCTGCCTTTGTAAGGGCACATGTATGTTTGTTTGCCTTTTGCCCTAAGAAGTGGAAACACGGCCTGTCCATTCTGAAAGAGATTAGCGAAGGGACGGTGATGTCACTGGCATAAACCATGCTGGGGTTCCGCTGGTGCGCTTCAACAAAGATTTGGCCTCCTTCAAGCCCGCTGGTTTTAGTGGCCACCAGAGTGACAGCGAGCAGATGGGAGCATCCTGGACAACGCCAGGAGTGGAGCCTGCACTCGAAAGAAGTGACATGGTCCAGTGAGCAGTTACAAAGGACTTAGCTCAGCCTCTGAGCCCAGCAGATCTGACCTCAGTGTTCTGCCAGTTTGGGTGTCCTTCCTCCCTTTGCTCTGTAACCTGTCCATTCAGGTACAATAAGCAGAATGTTTTGCTTGAGAGATGTGTCCTTTGTTTTCAGACAGGCAAATAAATTCATCTTTGTTTCCAATTTCCATTTAGTGGCATCTGTTTGTTTCCCTGGAATTATTTCTACCCTGCTATCAGTTTGATGTATTTTTACCATTGAGACTATTATCTGGCTATAATTTATTTTTAAACATAATTCTTTATTGATTCTTTGGGAATTTTATACCATGCATCCCAATTCTTCTCACCTCTTAGTCTCTCCTTATTTGTCCCTCACCCCTGTAGCCTGCTACCCAAAAGAATACCCCCAAATCAATTAAAAACCAAACCAAACCCACCCCCTCTCGTCATTCCAACACCTTATCACTCATCCTAGAGGCAGTGGGTGCTGCACTGTGTCAGGCAGTGGACCCTTTTGTGCAGTCAGCCCCACCCACAAATGTTCATTACTGTGAGTCATTGGTCTGGGTCAAGGCCTCTGGTACTCCATCATCACTGGACCCTTCCCGAACTTCCTCTGGGATATCCTGCTGTTGCCCTGAGTCATGAGATCCTGCTGTTATTGTTCCTCAGGACCGGTTCCTTCACACACTCCAGATGGGGTAGATGTTAGGGTGAGCCACCCCAAGGCCCAGGTGGTAGCTGAGCTTGTTCGTTTGGGCTCTGGGATTACCCCTCTCAGGCAAGGGGTAGAGCCAACTCTTTTAGGGTCAAGCCACAACCTTGGTGAGGAGTGCGGCCATCTTGAGTGGGGGAGGGGGCAGCTCTCCTGCTGCGGTGCCCAGTGAGAGGGAGGGCCAGCCATCCCAGGTTCAGTAAGGGGTTAGGCCAGCTCAGCAGGGCCTCAGATTTCAACATGTATGTTTCTTATGACCCCCTGTGGTAACATGGGCTGTGGACATCACCAAAGTCCCCAACTGCAGCAGGAACATGGATGTCACCATGGCCCTGGTGGCAGCACAGGCCACCTGAGTTAGTATCATCCAGTGGCAGCAAGGCACTCAGACACCAACATGGTCTCAAGTGACTGTCGAGATACTGGGCATCTGCCCAGCCTCTGGTGGTAACAGTAGCCACAGACATCAATCCAGACTCTGGAACTGGGTACATTTTATGATTTAACTTGATTTTAGTGTTATGAGAACCTGGGATGTCTTTCTTCTTCTTTTTTAGACAATGTTCCTCATGGTTCTGGTCATCTTGGAGCTCACTGTGTAGACCAGGCTGACTCACAGAGATCTGCCTGCCTCTACCCACCGAGTGCTGAGACTAAAGGCATGTGCCACCACTGCCCAGCTTCTCTTTCCTGATTCAAGATGAATTCTTACTCATTATTCAAAATTGGTTTGCTTATTTGTGTGTGTGTGTGTGTGTGTGTAAGTGTAGGTATTTGTAGCAATCAGATGACAACTTTTGGGACCTGCCTTATACCTTTTTGAGGTGGAGTCTCTCTTGCTGCTTTTGCTGTGCTGTGTACTCCAGGGGAGAGGACTCTGGGGCTCCAGGGTCCTTCTCCTGTTTCCACCCCTCATCTCATATTAAAGAGCACTGGGATGACAGCTGTGGGCCAGAACATCTGGATTTTTTAAAATATTTTATTTATTTATTATGTGTACAATATTCTGTCTGTGTGTCTGCCTGCAGGCCACAGGAGGGCACCAGATCTCATTACAGATGGTTGTGAGCCACCATGTGGTTGCTGGGAGTTGAACTCAGGACCTTTGGAAGGGCAGTCAGTGCTCTTAACCGCTGAGCCATCTCTCCAGCCCCCACATCTGGATTTTTATGTGAGTTTTGGGAATGAAATTTGCTTGTGTGGCTAGCTCCTTGTGTAACTTTTCCCTCCTGAGATATCTCTCTGGTCTCAAACTTATTTTTTAATTTATTTATTTTCAAAATTAGTTTTTCAAAAGCCATGCCTTTGGAATAATTTCAAAGTATGTTGATAGTGAGAGGGTTATATGAACACAGATGGACCAGAATTCTTCAACAGGTTACACAGAAGATGCCATCACAAGTGAGCATCCAGTAACATCCAGATAGCCAGGGGGTGCCTGGCCAAAGAGGGCCTTTGTCACAGGGGATATTGAGAACAAGCTGATTCCTTGATGATACTGGAAGGGAGTGCCTTTGCCATACAGTGCCGTGAGCATCTTATTGGAAGCCTGCTGTGATGGCATGTGGCCATAATCTCAACAGTTGGGAGGCTGATACAGGAAGATCAGTAGTTGGAGGCCAGTCCAGTTAGATACTGAGATCTCATCTCACAGCAGCAACATAAGATGTAACTTGAGCCCCATGTGTAACTTAAATTTTCTCATAGCCACATTTTAAAAATTAAAAGCAAACAATAAAACAAGAGAATTACTTCTCAATAAAATTTACTTGGCCCAGCCTAGTACATCTATAATATTACCACTTCTATTTTATCAATATTTACAAATTCTCAAGGAGATCTTTTATATTTTTAGACCCAGTATTCTAACTCTAGACATTGTCTCAACTGTGGTGCTAAATTTTCATAAACTATACTTGCTATGCAGCTGGACTACTAGCTCAGTTTGTTAAGGGTGTACTTGCATTGCAAGCACAGTGAACTGAGTCCGATATCCCAGAAACCACACGAGAAAGGAAAAAGAAAACAAAAGAAGAGCGGAACTGGCGTAGTGGTGCAGTGGCAAGCAGGTCTCTGGGGCAGCTTACTTCACAAGTGACAGGCTGAAGGCCTCGCTTAAAAAATAGGTAGATGGTACCTGGAAGAGACCGCTGAGGGCATCCTCTAGCTTCCATGTGGCCATGACTCCTGATACATAAACACACACAAAAGTGCATGATATGAATTTAGATTTGTAGAAAACTTACAGTTGAAATGTAGATTCAGGGGGCCGGAGAAATGGCCCAGTGGGTAAGAGTGCTTGCTGCTGCTCTTGCAGAAGACCCAAATTATGTTCTTAGCACCCATGCCATGTGGTTTACAACTGCCTGCAACTGCAGCTCCAGGGGATCTGACTCCCTTCTCCTGGTTTCTTCAGTATGTGCAGGCATGTGTCCATACAGACACACATGTATGCATAAATAATCTTCATTACAAAACAAGAAAATGCAGATTCATTTCTTAAACATACTCATAATTTTCCTGATAAGTGAATCAAGTATCAATTTTTAAATTTTGTTTTTGGTTTTTCAAGATAGGTTTTCTCTGCATAGCCCTGGCTGTTCTGGAACTCACTTTATAGACCAGGTTGCCCTAAACTCAGAGAGCCACCTGCCCCCGCTTCCCGAATGCTGGGATTAAAGGTGTGTGCTACCATCTGCTGCAATTTTTAGGTTTTAAAATAATTGCAGGTAAGCAAAATTTAAAATTAGCTCTTTGCTTTCTCTAGCTTCCTTTTAAGTGCTTCTTAGCCACATGTGGTTAATGGCTTTTTTTTTCTGGACAGTGTCCCTGGCATTCAGAAAGGATGAAGGAGCAAAGTAGAATACAGAAACAGTCTCAAGCACGAACTTGGTGCCAGATCCTGAGATTCGAGTTGATCACTGAAGCTCACTGTAACAGTGATGACCCCTATACTGGGGTGAACTTGAAATCCTTACAGTCTGTGGTCACCTGTGCTGTGTTCTGCAGAAACCAAGGGGACCCAGGCGTGGAGCAAGGAGGGTAAAACAAAATGGTTTGAAAAGCTCTACATAATCATATGCAAAATGCCCAGGAAGGGAACCATAACTATCCTAGCCGTTAACCAAAACTCATCTAGTCCACCTTGCCAAGGGGCGTGGGAGGCTAGGGAATGAGAGAGAAGGGGGTGCTCCTTCTATTTTTGATTTTTTTCCAGTACTCTTGCTTATTTGTCTTCCAGATCTCCAGTTCCCTCTGCACAGCTGATATCACATCAGTCATGAGTGACAGGAGGTTAGCTCCGGGAGATAGTGACCAATAGCGCCAACATCTGTGTACTACTTCTGATTTTATTAATCATGTTACACTAATGCAGTGTGAAATAGCAGGCCTAAGGAACAATGGGCTGTCTTGATCAGGTCCCTGAAACAGTCTAAAGATAATGGTGGCGGTTAACTGCTGACCTGGATATAAAGACAGTGGCTGTGGTAGACTCCAGATAGGCCAGCTTCCCAATCTTCTCCAAACCAGGGCGTAAGGGACAATGGGAAAAAGTGATCTGTGCTCCTAGGGAGGTCAGATTAAAGCAACTTCAAGACTTCATCTCCAAAGGACCATATGCAGAATACTGCCACACTTTCCCCTGGTAAACTTTTCAACAACTTTAAGGGTACTTAGGCCCCTATGAATATTTTTGTGTTTTACACATCTATTTGGACTGAATTATGGGTAAAAATGGGCTTCCAAGAACAGCATATCCTTTTCCATGAAGTGCTTACACTGGGAGAGGTACAAGAGATGGGCAACAGGTAGCGGAGAGATATAAGCCCCATGCCTGCTGGGACTGGGGTCTTGACTGTTTAGCTAGACCCACTTTTCACCCATAAAGTGTTCGTTCTTTCTTGCTTGCTTGTTCTAATTAAACTCTTCGCTGCCTTATCTATTACTGTATTCTATCTGAATTCTTCTCTTTTGGGAGCATAAGAAACAAGATTGCCGCTGGGATGGAGATCTGAGAAAACTATACACCTCCCCACAGCAATGGAGGTGGATTGCGGCTAGCGCGAAACTCACTACATTAGCCTCTCTACTTTCATGTACAGTCAAAACTGTAGGTATGTTATCCACACATGCACACACGCAGCTCCTTGAACACCAAGTCTCTGAGGTTCTAAGAGCCTCACGAACACACTTTTCCCCATCCAGCCTTCACCTGCTGGACCCTAGCCCTTGGCTTGCCCTTCCGGCTTCCACTGCCTGCCTCAGCGGCAGGCAGCAAAGGGTGTTCGAGTTAATTGTTAAATTCAGTTCAACAACTTCCTCATTAGGGACAAATTACCTGAGTTTGAAATCTGCTAATTTTCCAATCAGAGTGAGTGTTTGCACTTGTGATTTGGAAATAATTACCATATGGTAAAAGCAAAACCTATGTGGGGATTAAAGTAAAGGCGAGGGAGGACAGGAGCTTATTTTGACGCCTTTCCTGGAAGCCACGCTAGCATTTGCAGATTAGCTGAGTTACCTAGTGGTTGGCTGAAAGAGCTCACCTCTGATGCTTTTTGGCAAAGGCTGTTCACTTCCTATATAAAAAGCTCCTGAAAGATGACCATGACCTTTGATGGGAGAGTGGTGTGGCCGGAATTGGGCCATGGAAAAAGAAGAACCTTTTGAATTTGGCTATTTAATCTAAAACTACCTTTATATGCTTAAGAGGTTTGTTGTCAACCTGAGGCTTCTGGGTGGGTGACAAATTCTTTCCTTGGGCGTGGAAGCTGCAAGTCTACAGGTCCTCTGGGTGAGCATATAACCTAGCAGGGAATTGGAAGGGTTAGGGATGTAATTGCTACTGGAGTTGTCACAGTTCCAATTGATGGAGCACACTCCTGTTCAAGCGTTTGGAAACCCCCAGGAGAGGAAACCTTTCAGATCATTTGTAAGCCAAGCCAGAGCATCTCCCCCTGAGACACAGCTTCTGAAGCCAGGAACCAGAACAGCGCCCAGCTCCTCCTCCAAGAGCTGCTTCTCCCTCGTCTGAGAGGGCAGCCATGTTGGTGCTCACATTTCGTTTTGCACCTCAGCTGCCAGGAAATTCAGTCGAATCTGAAGCTCAGGTCTTTGAGTTTAGATCAATGTTTACCATTGTCGGCATTCCTTACTCATTTCTTTTGAAGGGATTGTTTGGCTTTGTTTTGTGGTTTTGTGTTTTTGAGACAAGGTTTCCATAGCCCAGGCTGGCCTGGGACTCCTTGTGATCCACCTGCCTCAGGCTCCTGAGTACTGGGCTACAAACATGAACCACCACACCCAACCCTTGCTTTTTTTAACTTCAATTTTACTAGTTCTTTTTGTCTTTGCCACAGACTTCTTTAGGTACTCCCCCCAACAAAGACCCGTGGGAACTGAGAACCAGGCTCAACATATGTGTAGATAGCAGTAGCTCCTGTTTATGCATACATGTGGCCTCTGACCCTTTACTAATCTACTAGAAACTTCTACTAGGGTTTCTCCCCAGAGCTCCTGCTCTTTCATTCTTGAGACAAAATTGCTTGTCTCAGGTACCCCAGATGGGACTCTCAAGCTCCTATGTGTAACGCAGCTGAGGGTGACCGTGAGTTCTTGGTCCCCCTGTCTCCAGGTCGCCCCCAGTGCTGAGATTACAGGTTTGTACCACACATTGGGCTTCACAGTAGGTCTCACCCTTCCTTACAAATGAAGAGACTGTGACCGGGATAGTACTGTGAGGCAAGGAAGCTGTTAAGTGGTGCACTAACAAGCAGACAGACTCCTGTCTGCTTCCCAAATCTATGCCCTGTGTCTGGGCATATACCTCTGAATGAGACCATGGGTCTCAATTTACTGGCATACTATATATGTCTCCCATTTTATGTTTTCCAATGCCTACTTTCAAACACGTGACTCCAGGTGCTTTGGGTGGCTCTTAACAACTCTCTGTGCTCTCATTTAATAAAACTGATGATCCGGTTACAAATTCCTCTCGGCTAGTAGGATGGTGGCCAGGGAAGGGAGACATAGATCTTCTCCAGGGGAAAGGTCCTTTAAGGCCAGATCTGGTGCTGTGATCCCAGGCTGGTCTAGAACTTATGGTCTTGCCATTTCAGCCTCCCGTGGGCTGGGATTACATACAGATGTTTAAGCAACCTTGCCTGCACCAGCCTGTGTTCTACTTTAAACTGGGTTTCTCCTCCTCTGTGACCACTCTCAGGATGGCCCTGTGTTCCTCCACACTGCGCCTCAGTGATGCCCGAGGCCCCTTTTCTGCATTCTGAAGGCCTATCAGTGAGAATCAGTGGGAATCAGGAGATCAGTGAGAAAGGTGTTCTGGTTTTGAGCCACCGCAGGCCCCTCAGAGCCTCGAGGTGCTTCACGATCAAATATCTCTAGGCCACTAGGGGGCACCAGACTCCAGGTTCGTTCGCCCTGCAACCCCTGAGAGCATTTGTAAAGCTCACCCAAGAATCTTCCCCAAAGCAATTCCCAGGATTCCAGGGAGCGCATCTCTGTAGTTCTGCCAGAGAGTCCGGGAGTGGAGATGCCAGCATCCCCTTCCGGTCGGCCTCCCTCCTGGCCCGAGCCGCGCCCGGACCGCGACCTCCGCACTCTTCTACACACGCCACGTGGTTTGACAGCGTCAAACAGCTGCGCCGGCCTCTGCTCTTCCCGATCATTCGCCCACTCGCTGGACAAGGAAGCAACGTCTCACCAGGAGCACAACCATTCCCTCTCCCTGTCCTCTAGTGTCAACTGAGCCTGCAAAAGAGTGGGACCTGGTGATGGAGGGAAGAGTTGGAAAGGAACAGCTGGTTCTGCTGGCTCTTCATAGTCTCTTCATTGGGACATGTTTGCAGGCTGGTTGCAGCCTATGTGCACAGGAATGTGTACATACACACACACACACACGCAGAGAGAGAGAGAGAGAGAGAGAGAGAGAGCGAGAGAGCGAGCTTGGCTACCTTCCCTGTGTTTGCCTACTTAGGATCTCTGACTTTGCCCTCCCCCTTTCCAGTAGGAAAAGAAAAAAAGGAAATCAGAAGCCTAAGGATGGCGGGGTAAATTTTTTTTCTTCTAAAAATTTGTATTATATTTATTTATTTATTTGTGTGTGCACACAAATGAATGTGCATGTGGAGGTCAGAAAACAACTTACAGGAATCAGTTCCATTCTTCCACCCACCATGTGGGTCCCTGGTATTGACCTCTGGTCCCCAGGCTTATCCTTTGGGTCATCTCCCTAATCCTGGACAGTTTTTCAAAAGACTGTTTTGGGCAATCTCAACAAATTCTAAGTGTTTATTCGGGACTTGTAGTAGCTGCTAGGGTGGGTGTTTTGGTCTCTGGTCCCTTTAAGGGACAAGCCACGCCCACTCCCCCATGATCCCCCCAACCCCGGCCCCCGCCATCTTGAATCTCTCTTTACTGTCCCCTTGGCCTGTGCACATCTCTCTCTCTCTCTCTCTCTCTCTCTCTCTCT
>NW_026068280.1:0-5692 GCF_014885135.2 Alexandromys fortis | reverse complement strand
CTCTCTCTCTCTCTCTCTCTCTCTCTCTCTCTCTCTCTCTCTCCCTTCTTCCTTTCCCCTCTATAACCCTGTGAATAAATATTAAATCTTACTCTACATGTGTCTATCCATGTCTCTGTCTGCTGTCTACCCGCCCCTGCCGCGAGCCGCTCCGGGGGTTCAGCACCGGGGACCCACTGTGAGCTCGCTGCCCACTCACACCCGCCTGCTTGGGTGGCTCTCCTGGGAAACTGCGAGTCTCTGCCTTGGGATTGGCTGCTCCCAGAGCTCGCTGCCCGCCTGCAGCCCGGACTCTCCAGCATTCCCAGCCGCTAGCTGCTCGGGGAACCGTCCGGGGACTTAGGAACAAAAGTGGGTATAGCAGAAGGCAAATGTTTTGTTGAAGTTGTATAAGAGGTTATGTAAACATGGCTTTAGAACAAAGCCCTTAATGCCTTGTCCCTTCCACTTCAGGGTAAGTCTTGGACCAGAAGTGGCCTGGTACAGAACTCTTGGCACTTTTCCCTCTGGAGGTGAGTCTAGGAGAGTGTTATTTACAGCTATGCATCTCTTCATGTTGTTTGAGAAACTAGAGCTTTTAAAACGATTATTTTCATTGTTAGGAAAGTACGACTTTTGGAGCTTCCATTCTGGAGGTCTTTATGGATACAGGAATGGTAAGGTCTGGGGAGGGTATAGAAGAGAGAAGAGGGGGAAGGGAGAAGGAAGGAGACAGGGAGGGAGTCAGAGACAGAGGGACACATAAACACAGAGAAGGAATAGGAGAGAAAGGAGAAGAGACAGGAGAGAGAGAGGGAGGGAGGGAGGGAGGGAGGAGAGAGTGGACAGAGGGGAAAAAAAAGGAGTGTTATAGTTTGAATAAAAATGGCCCCCATAGGGGTACACTCATCCATTGCTGGTGGGAATGCAAACTTGTGCAACCACTCTGGAAAGCAGTGTGGAGGTTTCTCAGGAAATTCGGGATCAACCTACCCATGGACCCAGCAATACCACTCTTGGGAATATACCCAAGAGAGGCCTTATCATACAACAAAAGTATATGCTCTACTATGTTCATAGCAGCATTGTTTGTAATAGCCAGAACCTGGAAACAACCTAGATGCCCTTCAATAGAAGAATGGATGAAGAAAGTATGGAATATATACATATTAGAGTACTACTCAGCAGTAAAAAACAAGGACTTCTTGAAGTTTGCAGGCAAATGGATGGAAATAGAAAACACTATCCTGAGTGAGGTAAGCCAGACCCAAAAAGAGGAACATGGGATGTACTCACTCATATTTGGTTTCTAGCCATAAATAAAGGACATTGAGCCTATAATTCGGGTTCTTAGAGAAGCTAAATAAGAAAGAGAACCCAAAGAAAAACATATAGGCATCCTCCTGAATATTAACCTTCATCAGGCGATGAAAGGAGACAGAGACCCACATTGGAGCACTGGACTGAAATCTCAAGGTCCAAATCAGGAGCAGAAGGAGAGAGAGCACGAGCAAGGAACTCAGGACCACGAGGGGTGCACCCACACACTGAGACAATGGGGATGTTCTATCGGGAACTCACCAAGGCCAGCAGACCTGGGTCTGAAAAAGCCTGGGTTAAAACCGGTCTCACTGAACATAGGAGACAATGAGGACTACTGAGACCTCAAGAACAATAGCAATGGGTTTTTGATCCTACTGCACGTATTGGCTTTGTGGGAGCCTAGGCCTGGATGGAGGTGGGTGGTCCTTGGACTTCCCACAGGACAGGAAACCCTGATTGCTCTTTGGGCTGACGAGGGAGGGGAACTTGATTGGGGGAGGGGGAGGGAAAGGGGAGGCGGCGGTGGGGAAGAGACAGAAATCTTTAATGAA
This sequence comes from Alexandromys fortis, assembly GCF_014885135.2. NCBI lineage: Eukaryota > Metazoa > Chordata > Mammalia > Rodentia > Cricetidae > Alexandromys > Alexandromys fortis. The sequence continues at coordinate 3,839 of NW_026068280.1, read as the reverse complement.
TAAATAAATAAATGGCCCCCATAGGCCCACAGTGAGTGGCACTATTAGGTATAACCTTGTTGAAGAAGGTGTGGCCTTGTTGTAGGAAGTGTGGCTCCCAGTCTCTTTTCCTGCTGTCTGCCAATCCAAATGCAGAACTCTCAACTCCTTCTCCAGCACCATGTCTGCCTCATGCCACCATGCTTCCCGCATGAACTGTAAGCCAGCCCCAATCAAATGTCTTCCTTTCTAGGAGTTACCGTGGTCAAGGTGCTTCTTCACAGCAATAGAAACCCTAAAATGGGGAGGGAAGAAGGAAGGGAGAACAAGGGTATAGAAAGGGGAGAGGAGAGGATGAGGGGAGAGAGAGGAGGAGAGGGAGATGGAGAGATGGAGGGGAAGTGAGGGGGAAGAGGATGAAAAAGAAGGGAGAGGAGAAAGATAGAGAGGGAAACAGGACAGAGAGGAGACAGGAGAGGGGGTGAGAGTGTTGGACCCTAGAGCCCAACTACCAGGAGGTGTCACCCCAAGAGTTGATGTAAAATCATGAGGATTTTATTAATTCTGTCATGACAGGGTCTTGCAGTATTTGAGAAGCCAGAAAGACCCCGAATGGCTGGTACAGACTACTTTTAAAGGAAAAAGCCACAGAAACAAGGTGGGTGTCTGGGGGTTGCTCTTTAACTATTATGATTTGCTTATTTAAAGGGCTATTACCAATAATTGGCTGGAGAGCGGTTGCCAGATCAGGTGAGGTAAGAGGAAACATCTGAGGGTCACTTTGCCCCTTTCCCAGGGACTGAGTCAAAACATCAGTAACTGAGTCAACACCTAAGGGTTATCTTGCCCCTATTCAATAACTGAGTTCTATTTGGGGAACATTCACAAGGACTCAGGGAGATGAAAAGTTCCCAACATTTCAGTACGTGCACGTGTACTTGTTAGATCTTTGGTTCCCAGAGAGTGGGGGAGCAGTACTGCTGAGACTGAGAGGGCTCAGAATTGTCCTCAGAATTGTCTTAAAGTTTTACAAGAGGAGAGGGAGCAGACGGAGGTGAAAAGAGAGGGGTGTGCAAGCACTTGTCTGTATGTGATGTGTGTGTGTGTGTGTGTGTGTGTGTGTGTGTGGCTTCTTTTATTAGCTGATATATATAGAGGTCAAGCTATTTCCTTGGAAACAAGAGCCTGTAGAATCCAGTACTTCCTAAAACCCCCTGATATTGAAGTATTTTTGGCAAAGAGAAGGAAGAGTTAGGTAACATACGGTCTTCATCTAATTTCCCCTTTCCTTTAGATAGGGCCCCTCCTAAGGATTTGACTGGTGGTTGGAACAATTGGACTTTCTTTTCTGATAACTTGTGGTCTCTATCAGGTGAGAATTGACAAGTGTTTTAGTTCTTTCTTGGGTTTTTTCCCCTTATGAGTGCACAAAAGATGAGGTCATTTACATATTGGAGAACTTTGGCTTGAGGGCTAGAGAAGGGAGCAGGTCCCTAGGTAGGGCCTGGCCAAACAGATGAAGAGTATACCTGAATCCCTTGGGTAGGACTATCCAGGTGAATTGGGTAACCTGGGAGGCTAGGCCTTCAAAACCAAACAGATATTTGGACTCGGGGTGTAAAAGAATACAGGAAAAAAGACATCATTTAGATGTGATAGTGGCACTTATGTCCTGGGGAACGACCCACAGCTACTAATTGGACTTATGCGTACCCAGCGAGGATTAGTCTTGCCTAGTATTGGAAACTTAGCCAAGTACTCATGACTGATGAGGCCATGGAATGTAGAGAACATGCTGCTACCACTTTCCTAACCCATAATTCCTTGCTACTGTCTAAATACTGGTCCTTGTGTCCAGAGATAAGCTCCCCCCCTCCTCAAAGAAGCAGAAAACCAATTGTTGGAACATGATCCAAGTGCTTGTGACAAAACTCCAAGAAAACAAGACAAGAATTTATGACCTCGATTTCTTTAAAAATATGAAGTTATTCTTGGACTGTGCTTTTGGGCCCCTCCCAGGTGTAAAGGGTAGGAGTGAGTTTACTTCAGATTATTCATTACATCTGGTTTATTGCCATTTGTTTATGCATCTCTATGGAATAAACAAGCCATGTGGTTTTGCTTCTTTAAACAAGTGTGGTTATCCCAATGGCCCAAGGTGTATTCTTGCTCACACATAGGCAGAAGGTACGTAGGCAGGAAGTATGCTTGCCTTCAATCTGATGGAGGCAAAAAGTATGTAGACTTGTGGGTTTTGTCTTTATAAGCTCTGACTAATGTAATTTGGTGCCATATTCTGAGCATGGGTCTTGGGTATAGTCCTGGCCAGGATTTAATAAAACTTCTTTCAAATTTGGCTCCAAAATTGCAGGGTGTTCTTCTTCTTGCCTTGTGGGATTGAAATATTTGGGAGGCCCCAGAGATCAGACCACCCACCCAAATTCCAAAGTGCAACCTTCACTTCAGGACTCTGGGACTGAGGGGACACCTTAGGAGGTGCACACCTAGAGGTGTTCTTGTGCTTCAGGTGTGCTTCCGGTTTCCCACATTATCAGAGGGAGCTGCCTTACTGAGAAAAGCAGCAAGCATCTGTGGAGGCCTCTCCTGGTAGGTCATAGTAATTTTCTGTGACATCTGGTTCTGTCGGGATCCTGACCTGGGATGAAGAGGGTTCTGACGAGACTTAGTACTCTCCCATCCAAGGCAAAGAGCAAGGCATCACACTGCTCCCCTGAGGTTCTTGGTCTAGTTTTGTGTCTTACTTGCTTCATATCTGTATGTGAAATTACCTGGCACAAGTGAGAAGGAACCACAAAACACACAACAAACATACTTAGGAGTTTACTAGAGGGGGCCTGTACGGGCCTGGGGAATCCGTGTGCAGAAAGAAAGAAAGATGGCGTGTCCAGCTTTTTAAAAGCTGCCTAGAGCATGCTAGGGGGTTGATGTGGCTACGTCATATGCAGATGACAGGGCTCACGCATGAGCAAAAGGGCTTAGCTGAGTCCTAGTGGATGTAACCACGCATGAGTGCACATAGGTTGTGCTGGGGGGGGGGGCACTTCTGCCTGAGGGTTTGTCTGCACATGCATGGTTCTAGAACCTAAAAGTGCAGCCTTATTTGTGACTGAATAATTACAGAATGTCTTGTCTTTAGTTTAATTTTTACTGTCTGTGTTCTGTTTATTGGTTTTATTTTTGCTGTCTCTGCCACCGCCAGCAATTGCCACTGCTGCCACTGCTTGCCATCATTGCTTTGATAGCCAGGGCTCAGAATTTCTTATCTCTGAGATTTCTGGTCACTGGATTCAGTTTAGCAGGGATGTCTTTTGGGTGAGGATAATATTACAATTGTTTTATATTCTACTATATTGAAAAGCTGGTTCTGGAGTTGGGTTATTGTTCTTCATTCTCTAGAGCCAAACTGGCTTATTTAAAAGTTTCCTCTCTGTCCCATGCTAGGTGACCTACCCAATTTTGTGGCAGGGAAGAGAGAGCAAAGCAACACAGCAAGAAAAAAATTAGACTATTCATTTCATTTAACTGCCTAAAAATTTTGCTAAGTTATAAATCTTATAAATCAAACTTTGTAAGTCTATTATGTAAACTTTCTATGCCTAAAGACTTGTAAGTTTATTGAGTTCAGATAGAAATCTGTATAACCTGCATAAAAACAGTTAACTTAAAACTTGTAACACAGCAAAAAAAAAAAAAAGCAGGGCGGTGGTGGCGCACGCCTTTAATCCCAGCACTTGGGAGGCAGAGGCAGGCAGATCTCTGTGAGTTTGCTTGAGACCATCCTGGTCTACAGAGCTAGTGCCAGCACAGGCTCCAAAACCACAGAGAAACCCTGTCTCGAA
>NW_026068279.1:585305-586983 GCF_014885135.2 Alexandromys fortis | reverse complement strand
AAAATTCGGTTTAGTTGTGTAATTACCAAAGTGTATGATTACTGGACACTTTGGAGAAATACCTCTAGTCTTGCAAGTAGGTCCTAACTGCTGGCAAAGCGATTGTGCCCTTTATATTCACACCAGCAATAGATTCCTTCTTTGCTCTACATCCTATCGAGATTTTGATGTTTTTGTGACAATGCATGGTTATAATGTGCTATTCTGTAGTGACGTAGGAAGTTAGGTATTTTTTCATCTTCTAACCTCTTCTATGTACATTTTTTTCCTGAGACACCTATTCAGTTCTATAGCTCACTTAAGTAATGGGCTATATGTTTTCTATCTTTTTTGTGTGTGTGTTTAGAACACATGGTTGAAATAAGAATTTTATCTGTAATTCAGGACAATCCCTGTTATAACCCCTGCGAGTTATTTTGTGCATATTCACAAACCAGTTCAAAAGGTTGTACATACACGGCAAAAATATCAGAATAGTCTTCTAAAATCTACATTACAAACTAACTAACATTACTGCATTTAAGATTAATACTGTGTTAATTAAGATAATGTGGTATTAACACAAGAAAGGTGAAGAAGAGGGTCAAGTAAAACTGATATTTCACAAAAACCAATGGCAATGCAGGAGAGCAAAGGTATCTTTTCAGTGCATAGTACAGATTAATAAGTCACATATACTGTAAGAGTATGAAGTGCAGAGATGCTGCGTTTCACAGAAATTAATTCTAAATGAATAGTAGAGAGAAAAAAATGGAAAAATAATAAATCATCTATGTAATATCATAACACAAAACTTAAGTGGCCTTGGTTATAAAGATGATAATTTAGAGAGAGTATCAAAAGCTCCTTCCATAACTGGATTGAAAATAAAAAATTTAATTCTAGTAAATAATGCTCAAATGTATGTATAAGTAAATAAATCAAACCAAAAAATATGTACCCAGAAAAGGACTCTATTCTAAACACATACACTTACTATTAGGATGTCCATTGCTTTGATTTTTATTGTCTCCTTATGTTTTGTTGACCTTCTATTCCAATACATCTTCATTAGGAACAGTTAGATATTTTTAGGGTTTGAAGTAAGACGTTGCAATTATTAATTATTTTTTATTTGTGTGTGAGACAAAGTCTCACTATGTAGCCCTGAATGTTTTGGAACTCACTATGTAGATCTGGGTGACCTCAGATGTACAGGGATCTGAGGGCCTCTGCATCTTGGGGCAGGGATTAAATATTTAGCACATCACACCTGTCCTCCATTGTGGTTTCTTACGCTTCAAGTTACAAAAAAAAATCTTACACATGTAAATACAATTCTAGAAAGTTGTATGAGCCTGGAGGACTAAAGCTGTTTCAAAATAGAGGTGTAGGGATTTTAGAGATAGGGAGATGAGCTTGAGAAGTTTTTCAATGTTAAATAAATATAAATCAGTAAGTAGTTAAAGCAAGTGCAATTTTAAAAAGATTCAATTTTTCATTATCTATTGCTTACATTTTTCTGTTTTATTTATGAAGAGATTGGCAATATGAATACACAACCTGCAAAAGTATAACATTATTTGGTAAATTAAGAAGCATAGTGTATTATCAAATAGCATGACTCCAATTATAGTTGGCATGTTTTCCACTCACAAAAATACTACAGTCTCTAGCTAACTTTCTGTTAATGAAAAAT
>NW_026068279.1:549495-582257 GCF_014885135.2 Alexandromys fortis | reverse complement strand
CATGCCTATAGGTGGTTTTAAATATATTTGTAGTGAGAATCAGGAGCAAAGAGACTTGGGAAACAAATGATCTTGGAAGGAAATGAATGAGCTGCATGCTGTGAATAAGAAAAAACGATGACAATAAAAATAACCCAAGCACGTTGTTCTTGGAAAATGAGGTATGAGCTCTTGGGGTTTTTAGGAATTGGCCAGGCTGTGCATATGGCAGTATTTGGGGTATAAAAAGCAAACTCATTTTAAAATTTTTCATTTCAAAAAAGAGTATCTCTGTGGCAGCATGTTTACATGAAACTCCCTAGGAAGTTGTTTCACCAGGATTCCTTTCAGTGGGTTCAGTCACACAGACAAGCTGCACCTGCTAAGGCTAAGTTCATTCTCAAAGTGTCTCTGAGTCTTCATTTCACGGACCTATGTTAACCCACACACCCACACTGTGCTACCCACAACATCTTACACTATCACAAACCTCTTTGGTTCTATGGATTCTCGCCTGGTTATCATTGATTTAACAGCTAATATCCACATATACACAAATTCCAAATCATAATTGTCTTTCTGGGTCTTGGTTTTTAAACTAAGAACCTCGTGATTTTATTTTCCATCTCTTTCTACTTGTAGGTTTTTGTTTTCCAAGTTACCACAATGTAGGAAAACTTAATATACTTTCTTTCTGTATCTTAATCTGTAATGACTTGATTTTTCTGTGTGCTGTGATCAGTGTGTGTGTGTGTGTGTGTCTGTGTGTGTGTGTCTGTGTGTGTCTCTGTGTATGTCTGTGTCTGTGTTTGTCTGTCTATGTGTGTGTGTGTGTGTGTGTGTGTCTGTGTGTGTATTATTTTCAGAAATAGCGTCTTGTTTCAAATTCTGGTGGATAATCAAGACCAATTACTATCAAGCAAATACAAATTCAAACTATTCTAAGATTTCATCCTTACCTCACTCAGGATGGCTAAGATCCAAAAACTGAATGATAAGTGTTATCAAAGATGTGGGGGATGTGGAATCCTCTCATGCACTATTGGTGGGAATGCAAACTGATGCAACCTCTATGAAATACAGTGTGAAAGTTCTTCAGAAAACGAAAAATAATCTACTATTTTCTCTAACTACACTACTCCTTGGATATATTCCTTATATGTCAGGGACCATCTTGAACAAGTATATACTTGTTGTCAATAACACTGAGCAAGCTGAAACTCTCTGACCCTCAGACAAGCTGGAAATAAGCTCACATTTTTGGGTCTCCACACATATACCCAAGAAATTCCATTTCCTAATACAGAGACAAATGCTCATCAATGTTTGTAATGGTTTATTCGCATCAGCTAACACAGAAACAGTGAGATGTCCATAAACTGATAAATGGATTATGAAATGTGCTACCTATATGCATTACAATTTTATATATCTGTGAAGAAAAGTGAAATTCCATGTAAATGAATAAAGCTGGAAAACATTGTACTGAATAAAGTGACCCTGACCCAGAAAGGCAAATCTCCCTGGCCCTTACTTGTTGTCAGTCAACCTTAGTTTCAAATGTTTAGATTTGTGTGTTTGATTTTGAGTTATTGTAAATCCAAAAAACTTGAAAGGGATAATACTTGGGAAAGAGGAAGAAGGTCTCAAAGAAGAGGGGTCAGAAGAACACAGGTGACATGAAATGGGAGAGGTTTATGCGGTGAGATATTTGAGAAGCTAAGGCAGAGAGGATTTTGTGGTATGAAGGGTTAACACTAAAGATGTTTGAAAAAGGCAATGGAAACCTATTTTATAAGCTTTCTGAATATATGTATTCATATAAATGGGTATAGTTGGAGTTAGTTTGCATAGGATTTTGTTCATTACAGAAGCAAAAATGATCAAAAAAATAGCCAGTATCAGGATTTGTATACTTCTCGTCAAATTATTGACCAAAGGTGTCCCAGAGACTCCACCAAACTGTGAGCTATTGCAATTGGTTCTACTTATCCACTTCTTTGTAACTCCTAGTGAACACTAGGCTTTCCAATATCATTTTGAAAAACACTACCATTTTGCCATCNAAATCCAAAAAACTTGAAAGGGATAATACTTGGGAAAGAGGAAGAAGGTCTCAAAGAAGAGGGGTCAGAAGAACACAGGTGACATGAAATGGGAGAGGTTTATGCGGTGAGATATTTGAGAAGCTAAGGCAGAGAGGATTTTGTGGTATGAAGGGTTAACACTAAAGATGTTTGAAAAAGGCAATGGAAACCTATTTTATAAGCTTTCTGAATATATGTATTCATATAAATGGGTATAGTTGGAGTTAGTTTGCATAGGATTTTGTTCATTACAGAAGCCAAAGATTATCAAAAAATAGCCAGTGTCAGGATTTGGATACTTCTCATCAAGTTATTGATCAAAGGTGTCCCAGAGACTCCACCAAACTGTGAGCTATTGCAATTGGTTCTACTTATCCACTTCTTTGTAACTCCTAGTGAACACTAGGCTTTCCAATATCATTTTGAAAAACACTACCATTTTGCCATCCCACAACCTTTACTCTTTTATCAAAGAACTATCGAATTGTTTAAAAGAATCTATTTCTGGCCTTAGAATATGTTCATTTTATTTATCCATGAGTAAAACCTTATGTTACCAATTTCTGAGAAATTTTGTAGTAAAGCATTGTGCGTCTTCCAACTTTCTCCACATTTGAAATTTTGTGGGCTATTCTAGGCATTCTGTCTTTTCATATAAATGTTAGAACCTAATTGTCAACGTCTGGAAAATATCATTAGATTAAAGATCATTTTGAATTTATGTATTAATTTAGGAAGAACTGACCATAAAATAGTAAATCTTGATATATGAGCATAGACTAGAACTTTATTTCTTAGGGTTTTTATAGATGATCTATACCTTTATAATATTTGTATTAATTTAATGATTCTTTTTCTAAACAACTGAATCATCTTTATTATTTCCAACATTGCTCTTAAAGACTTCTTTACTAAACCTCAAATATGCCACAACATTTGCAATAGTGCTGGACTTTATGCTCACACATCTCTCCAAATTCTGAGTGTTACTAGCCAAATTGAACATTGCATAAGATTTGAAACTTAAGTCTAATGTAAGCACCCAGGGTAGTCAAATTCTACATCTACATCTCAAGAATATAACTGAATATCTATAGTGTGGTTTCATCTTTTGACAGATAAAAGATAATGTAATAGTTCTATTTGACCATTTTCATTGTAATTCAGTGAATCTTCATCACTCAACATCTTTGTCCTCATGGACTCAAATTCTGCAAGTACATGAGATCTACCTCCCCCTTTTCCATTCTTCCTCATATAGATATCTTCTTATTTCACTTAAGTTTAGCTGACACTACAAATGAATTTTATCAATTGTATGCATCAGTTCTTTGAAACTATTGTTTTCACAAACATGCGCATTGTAAATCTTCTTAACAGATGACTCCAGGGGCAATCTGCATTTCTGTTTGATGAGAGACTGTTGCTGTGTATATTCCAGGTACATGATAAGGTCATGTCAGATAACATTCAGTTCATTTTGGGTCTTTATTTTACTTGGTAAGGAAGTCAAACACTCATTCTCTACCCAGTCCCAATAATAACCCCAAACTAATTTTCAAAACTGAGTAGATATCCACGTAGGATGGCATGGCTTTTCTCAAAATCCTAGTGCATGCCCTGTTTGCCTACAGGAATGTCTATAAGCAGCATGTCTGTGTGCCAGGAATATTACCTCCCTCAAACATCACGTGTGCTGGATCAGGAGTTCTAAATAGCTGAAGAAGCTGTATAGTAAGCTACCTTACTGAGGAGACTTCTTTGCAAATCTAGCATCTTTATGTGTCAAATAACCATGTCATACATTTATCTTCAAAATCCACAAAGCCCACTAAAAGATTTCATGTTTCTTTGTGATAGTTTAGACCACATGTAATAGATTTAACTTTGAAAGGAATATCCCAACATCTTTCTCTAGAAGGTCCCATATTTTTTTTAATGAATGTTATTCTGTAACACTTGTCTAGTAAGTTTATTACAAATGTTCCCAGGTATCTTGACACTGACTGACCTTAGAGTCCTTTGTTTATACTGTTGTTACACAAACTGAACAGTGAATTTTTGCAATTAATTTCCACAAGAATAAATTATGATATAGGACTGAATGTGGTGCACATCTGTATTAGAGTAGGGCAATACACTGTGACGGCCTTTTTAAATGAAAGCTAGCTGCAGTGGATGATGTTTGAAGACAAATATAAAACCTTCCATATGCAAATTCCAGGGTCTGTATTTATTTTTCCAACAGCATCAAATCCAAAGCTATAGCTTCAATTAAGACAATTCTTTTTTATTTAATAATAAATTTTATTCTCCTAATTTTGATTCCCAGAAAGGTGAGACATTGATTTTTTTTGCTTAATGTACATTTTCATATATGGAATATTAAAAATATACACTGAAAATGGCAATATACTTATGTTTGAAAGAGTCCACTGTTTCTCTTGAGAATTTATTGGTCTTTTAAATAGGCCAGTTTGGCATATTTAATGAAGAAATAGTAGATATAACATCTACAATATTTTTTGCTTGAGATACTAATATTTAAAATTTCCCATCTTATATATATTAAAATAACTATTGTTGAGAAAAGTAGTTAAATTCTTTTATGCTTGACCTTTCCTTCCTTAATAGCCAATACACCAGAGAATTAAGAGAAACTACTGTAAGAACAAGCATTTTCAAAATATTATCAAGATGAGAAGAATTTGAGGAAAATTAAAAATCATAAAGAAATATTAAGCTTTGGTCAAAACTGTCTTGTTATACTGTTTAATAGATCTCGCAGCTATTATTATGTATTCCACACAAATTACTGATATTCTAAAGAATCAAAATCAAAATTTGAGGGGAATAAACAGAAAGTTGACTGATCAAACACTCTATATGAAATGCATGGAATTCTCAATGATGAATATAAAAATAAATCCAATGTGTGTTTATGAGTCCTTATACAATTGTGTATTTCAAAATAAATAATGTGGGATTTGAATACCTAACAATATGTAATTTTTAATCTGTGTTTTAAAACCGTATATCCAATTGAATTACTAAAAATGTACTGATGATAGTATTTAAAATCGCAAAGAAACAATGAGTAAACTAATGACTCGATTACAGTTTAAATAAGAAAATAATAAATCCTTTCACTATCAGTTATCCACAAAGTATGTATATGATGCTAGTATAATTAAGCCCTGGTGTAGCCGAACTATCAAATAGGAATTTTAAAACAACTTATTTCTTCTGTGATTTGCACTAATACCGTGCAAATATATACTTGAATGTCTTTACTGAACCTTGCTCTAGATAGTCACTGTGCCCTAGTCACTCAGAGAGCTTAGAGGTCACCAGGTTATTAACCACATCTGTCCCCAGGCTTCTGAACAGAAAGCAGGTGATATAAACACCTTTCCTTTGAAGAGACAAGCATCTGTATTTTAACATTCTCAGTTTTGCTAGTGCTGGAGTGGGAGGGAGCACAACATAAAAGCACCCATGTACATAAATAAGAGTAATGAAAAAATTTTAAGTTAGCTATAAATAAAAACAATAGTAATTAAGTGTAAAAAGAAACACAGGAACACATCTTTATAGAAAAAATGGCTTAATTTAATAAATAAATTATGTAAAGGTATATTTTATATGTACAATTATAATCTGTACTTTTATTATTATAGGACCAAGCATCAAATAATTTTACTTCTTTGAGAAATTTATCATCCTGATTAGCATATCTTTGAGAGCTATTTTCACTTGCTTGTTTCTGAGAGTGTAGATGAACGGATTTAACAGAGGAGCAACAGAGGTGTTTAAAACAGCCACTCTCTTATTAAAATTTGCAGCATCTTTAACAGAAGGATTTATATACATGAAAATACAGCTTCCATAAGAAAGTGAGACCACTACCATGTGAGAGGAGCAGGTAGAAAAAGCTTTCTTTCTTTGTTGAGCAGAGGGGATCCTCAAAATTGTCCTGATGATGTGTGTGTAGGAGAGAATCACCAGCAGCAAGGTGAAGATGAGGGTCATGGCAGCCAGGAAGAACTGGATCACCTCTATGAAATGTGTGTCTGAACAGGATAAATGCAGCAATATAGTGTAGTCACAGCAATAGTGATTGATGATGTTGGAGGCACAGAACGGCAACTGAAGAGTCATTGCATGTGGCACCACAACAACTATAAAACCAGAGAACCAGGAACCTAGGACTAGTAGAAAACAAAGTCTCCTACTCATGACAGCCGTGTAATGCAGGGGTCTGCAAATGGCGGCATAGCGGTCATAGGACATAGCTGCTAAGAGGTAAAATTCGGTGGCTCCCAGAAGAATTGCAAAAAAATACTGGGTGAAGCAACCAGCAAAGGAAATCGTCTTATCCCCAGTTCCAATATTGATTAGCATTTTAGGAACAAAGACCGAGGTAAAAGATATCTCCAAAAATGCAAATTTCGGAGGAAAAAGTACATAGGAGTCTGGAGGCGGTAATCCAGTAGGGTCAAGAGAATGATGGCTGAGTTTCCCATGGCACTTAAGATATAAGTTAGGAGCAGAAAGAGAAAAAGAATAGCTTGAAGGTTGACATCATCTGTCAATCCGAGAAGAATGAACTCTGTCACTGATGTGTGGTTTGCCATCATCTACTTTAGGCAAGACGAAATAGAGAATAACAATGGCAAGTCTTTACATGAAATGAAATTTGGTTTCAGTATAAAATCAGGATCCACAGCTAAAAACAAACAATCATAATGTGAAAAATAAAATAAACCTAAGTTTACTCTATTTTAAAAAGCAGCTTCTAGTACATTATTTATTTCCTTTGTGTGCTTGGGAGTGAGAACGTGTTGTTGTGCAAGTGTGAAGATCAAAGGACAACTTGCGAGTGTTGGTTCTCTCCTACCAGCAAACTGATCTCACTTCTTAGTAACGTTCAGAATTCATATTAACCACTTTTCCTGTGTTATGATAGTCATGTTAGGATGGCTACTGTGAGTTCCTGGTTTGCGATGGCTGTGTCTTATAAATAATTCTTGAGTTTACTGGGTGAAAGTAAATAAACTTTCTGTTGATCTTTTAAAATGACTTGGCTATGTAACTCTCGCAATCTTTAAACCTGTGGCAATCCTCCTGCCTTTGCCTCCTCAGTGCCAATATTACAGATGTGTGCTACCAGACAAAATTTTTTGTAATTATAAGTTATATCATCTATTAGATTAAATATTATGGTTCCTTTCTACAAGAAAAATATTCTTCAAATATTTACTCACACAAAATATTTTACAATAAATCCTGATATGTACGTGGTTATTTAGTGATATTTATATATGGTTATATATAATTACATATGTAACCAAACAATACAACTTGATCCAATAAATTTTGTTTGACAAGAAAGGATTGCGTTCCAGGATGCCATCAAATAATGTTTTAAATGTAGTAAAAGGCTATGAAGTTAATTTTAAAAATTTTCCAAAATTGTATATCTATAGCTATGAAATTACTTACGACAAGGAAAGTTGTCTCCATAATGAATTCTGTCACTCACACATTTGCTTCTGTGTCTTCACGTGGTGGAACACGAAGGCTTAGCAATCACCTGCTAGGATATGAGAAGACATGGCTCCAGGTTACATAAGAGGAAACAAAAAAAGAACTGACTCCATGGGAGGGAGAATGACATACAATAAAATACAATTTGTCCTTTTTTTGTTTTTACCAGTTTTATCTCTAATTGTGTGTCATTTAAATTTTTCTACCTACCGCAGCCTCTGTCTTACTTTGTCTACTTGTTTAAATCAATAAAAGTGTATGAAACAAATGTGTGTGAAGCTGTGTCATCAGAGATGAACAGCAGATGGCACAATAAAGAGGCAACAGATCTCTAATTAAATTTGACCATCACCAACCCCCTCCAACCTCAAGCAGAGCCACTTCTATCTTAGATCCAAATCAGATCCTTCTGTAGCTTAAATGGAGACTCTAAAGGCTGAGAACCATTGGGAATTGATTCCTGGGCCTTCAGAAAAAAAAAAGAAAGAAAAACAAAAGATAGGCAGGCTATTTATATAAAAGTGAATTTAAAAATCACATAAATCAGTTTATTGCATTTGTTGTATAAACCACCACCACCAACATTATACAATCTTCTTGTTTATAGAGTACTTTACATTTTTAACTTTCATGTTTATCAGTGCATACATGAGCAGTATAAATTTTCTTCACAGTCACTAATGTGACAAGGTAAAGAATTGTCCAATGTTTGGAAGAGGCATTTTAAAAGAACTTGAGAAAGGTAGCCAACAAATAACAAGCTTTTCGCTTAGACCCAGAATTGCTTCCACAGGCACATGGTTGCTTCGATGCAGGAATTGCGTCCTCGGGCACATGTTTGCTTCGATGCAGGAATTGCGTCCTCGGGTACATGTTTGCTCCGATGCAGGAATTGCGTCCTCGGGTACATGTTTGCTGAGATCCAGAATTGCATCTGCAGGCACATGGTTGCATAGACCAGGAATTGCATCTGAGAATTCCTAGAGACAGGATCACCCATTTGGTCTGAGGAGTTGGTAGACTTAAGAACTAGTGGCTGACTGCTCTGCTTCTCTGACCTTTTAGCACTTACCCCTATATCTGACTTGAGGTTTTCATTATTAAGACAAGTTAGAGTTCACGCTACATGACCATTTATGTGTCTGCTGTAGACTGTAAGAGTTAGAAGGAGGAGTGCACTCCTATGAAGCACTGTTTTCTGGAAATGACATGGCATTACAATCATTGAGTTGCAATAGCTGTGACTACCTGTACAAGTCCTACACACATGTACACTTACACACACATAGGAAGGAGACTAGTCATAAAGAACAGCATCAGCAGGATTGGGTGGAAGGGGCGCAGGAGAGTAATAGGAGTATATATGACCATAATGCCTTGTATACATGTATAAAATTAGCCCAAATAAAAACAATAAAAAATTTCCAGGAATGTCTGGCTCTCGGACCCAACATGCACACATTAAATAAAAAGTAAGATCAAGAAAGGCAGTCCAACTGTGCGGCCATGTCACATGCCTATAATTCCAGCACTCAGGAGGCAGATCTGAGTGTGGATCTCTGTGTGCTCCAGGCCAGTCTGGTCTATAAAGCAAGTTTCAGGACAGCCAGGGCTGTTACAAGGAGAAACCCTGTCTCAACACTCCCCCTCACACACAAACAAAAAAAAAAAAGTAAAAGACAAAAAGGTAGTCCATTGTTCAAGCTTATAATCAAATGTAACTTTTGTAGACACTAGAATTTTCTGTTGCCACTATGCTTAACTTTCCTTCACATCCTTTTTCTTGGTCACCCAAGCTCATTTCAGCTCAGAGTCGCACTGTCTTCTGTTGAGTTGCTCTGCACATAGTGAACTGCACCTTAACTTAGTGTTTAAATGGTTGTAACCTAATAGAAGAGTACAGTCAATTAATGTGTAGTCAGAGTCTTAGTGATTATAGCAGCTTAATTCTTAGTCAATCTTGGGTATATAGCTGCAAAATATGCAAGCAGGGTAAACTCTGGGGTCAGGCAATACTTATTTTCTGTAAGCTATATCTGTTTATTGGCTGCCAAATTACTTTTGCTGCGGGTGAAACATTCTACATCTTTTTTGGTACTTTGTGCAATTTAATTCATTTTTCTGCTGTTGTTCTGAATTAAATGTGCTAAATTTATCTTGTTTTAGGTTTAGCTTTTAACATTGTTCCACCATTTATCAGATGTCATGCTTCCTCATGCCGGTCATATCTCAAATATTCATGCCTAGGGAAAAGCTTCCTTGACTATCCCACTCAAGATAGCCATTGCCTGTCACTGCGGAGCACATGAACTACATACGGGGCAGCAGGTTTTGTTCTGTTCTCATAACTTCTAGATTTCACACACAAACAATCACATACACACATACATGTTTACTTAAGTTTTGTCTATCATCTTTATTCCACTAATTGAAAAAAGAACTATATTTAGTGTTGTACCTCTAAGTTTTAAAGTAATTAGCATATACCTGGAATCCTCAGTATAATTTAATTGAATCCTGTGTTTCATATGAATATTATTGTATATTAGCTTAATCTCCATTCCAGAATGTTACATTGTCATAATTTTAAAGAATTAAAAAACTTTAAATTGCTTTTGTTTCTTAAGAAGCATCAAGATATGTGCATGGTTTAAACAGATTTAAAATGAGTGCTAGTGTGTGCAACATTTTTGTTTATGCTACATTGACTTAATAAGTTTTCTGTTACTAAGATAAATTTGTGATTGGGGAGAAAACTGTTTGCAGTGTAAACATGAGGATCTAAGGTTGGATCCTCAGTGTCCAAGGAAAGAAAAACTAAATTCTATTTTCAGTTTCATGTATAATTTTATTGTCTTGAGGTTTATTTTGTAAAATTTCAATCAGAACAAAGTATTTTCACAATTAAGATTTGATTGTGGCTCAAGAGATGGATCAACAATTAATAATACTTGCTACTCTTGCTGGTGACCTGGGTAAAGTTCCTAGCACCCAGGTAGTGGCACAAAGCTATCTCCTTATAAGAGGTTGCTGTTTGTTTCTACCTGCTAAGTATCAAAATAATCATACAGAAACTGTATTAATTAAATCACTGCTTGGCCCATTAGCTCTAGCTTCTCATTGGCTAACTTTTACATATTAATATAACCCATTTCTAGTAATGTGTGTATTGCCACGTTGCTGTGGCTTATGGGGTAAAGTTTTGTCAGGCTCCAGCGGGGATACATGGCTTCTCCTCAGTCTGCTTTCCTTCTCCCAGCATTCAGTTTAGTTTTCTCTGCTCTGCTCTAGGCTCAAAGCAGCTTATTTACTAACCAATGGTACTCACAGCATACAGAGGGGAATCCCACATCACCTTCTCTTTTCTGTTTAAATAAAAAGGAAGGTTTTAACTTTAACATAGTAAAATTACATTTAGCAAAACAGTTATCAAGCAAGAATTATAGTTACAATATTTATATTTACTTTATCTCTTATCATAACTAAGAAAAACTATAAATATAACTATCTATTTTTTAATTCCATCAAAGACCCCAGAAGGATATAATGTTACCTAAGTTAACAGGAAGTGCATGAAAGCAACTTCGAAAACTCTAGATGTGACAGAGACATCTTGTTACCTCGACAGTCACCCAAAGTCTTCTGTACCATTGGGGCATCCATATTCAGCCTACAGACCTATAGTATCTGGCAGACTTTTCTATGAAGCAGGGAATTTCAAAGACTGTTTTACCTATATTGGCAGTTTGCCAGTCACTTTTTTTCTGTATCCTGCAGAATGCTTTGCAGATGCTTTCATGAAGCAAGAACCCTGAAGGGCCATCTCACCTTTAGGCAAGTTCAGCAATCATTTCTTCATGGGTCTTGTAAGTCCAGATAGGCAGTCCAGGCAAGAGCAATTTCTTACCCAAATGGCTAATGAATACAATAAGGAGCTTCTGCAATGCCCGTCTTTCTCTTGAAGTAGCTTGGTGCTGCCAGGAGCAGATGTGTCTGACTGACATGAAATGTCCTATGTTCTTAAAACATTTTCAATGCCTTATTATGTTAGTTTTTTTAAAGATATGAAGAACATCTAACTGAAATATTTCTTTTTTTTCTTATTTTTTAAATTTTTTTCCATTCAAAAATTTACACTTCCTCCCCTTTTTCCATTCCCCTCCTGCTCACTCCCCGAACTCATCCTCCTCCTTCCCCCTCCCTCCTTAAGAGAGAGCAGGGAATCCTGCCCTGTAGGAAGTCCAAGGCTCTCCCACCTACATCCAAGCCTAGGAAGCTTTGCATCTAAATAGACCAGGGTTCCAAAAAGCCAGAACATGCCGTAGAAACAAGTCTCAGTGCCTTTATCAATGGCGTCTCAGTCAGCCCCCATTGTCAGCCACATTTAAAGAGTCCATTTTGATTGCATGCTCGTTCAGTCCTGGTCCAGCTGGATTTGATGAGCTCCTATTAGAACAAGCACACTGTCTCAGTAGGTGGACCAACCCCTCACGGTCCTCACTTCCTTGCTCATTTTCTCCCTCCTTCTGCTCTTCAACTGGACCTTGGGAGCTCAGTCCTTTGCTCTGATGAGGGTCTCTGTCTCTATCTCCATCTGTCGCTGGACGAAGATTCTATGGTGATATTCGAGATAATCATCAGTGTGATAGTGGGGCAAGGCCAGTGGGAGTGGGAGTGGGAGGATGGAGATGGAGGAAGAGCAGATATAGGAGAAGGGAAGAAGATATCTACATTAAGGGAGCCATTTTAGGGTTGGCAAGAGACTTGGCTCTCAAGGGGATCCCAGGTGTCCATGGGGATGCCCAGCTAGGTTCTTAGGCAGTAGAGAAGAGGGTGCCTGAACTGTCCTAGTTCTTGCATCTTAAATTAACCCATTTCCATTATTTTATATTTTGTCAAGAGGCTCGTTTTTTCACAGAAAGTTTCCAATGTATCTGTCTCCAGCATTCTTTCTCTTCCTCTATCTGCTTTGAATTCCAACCTTGCCCTATTCTGCATTGTAATAGGCCCAAAACAATACCTTTATTAACCGATGATGTTCACAGCATAGACAGGGGAATCTCAATTTCCTCCCCTTTTCTGATTAAAGAAAAAGGAAGGTTTTAACTTTAATATACAAGATTACATACAACAAAACAGTTATCAAGCAAGAATTATAGTTACAATATTTATATCTATTTTATCTTTTATCATAACTAAGAAAAACTATAACTATCTATCCTTTAACATCATCAGAGACTCCAGAAGGCTATAGTATTACCTAAGCTAACAGGGAATGCATTTTGGAAACAACTTTCCAAAATCTAGAATTGACAGAGACATCTCGCTACCTGGCCAGTCACCCAAAGTTCTTCTATAACATTGGGGCATCCATCCTCAGCCTATAGACCCATGTTTCTGTGTGTGTATGTGTGTGTGTCTACATATGTGTGTGTTTGTGTGTATAAAGCCTCCTATATCCAGCAGACTTTTCCAGGAAGCAGGAAATTTCAAAGACATCTCCACCTGTATTGGCAGTTGTCAGTCAAAATAACTGGCAGACTCTTTCATGAAGGAGGAAAACTGAAGGACAGTCCCATCTTCTTTAGGCAACTTCAGCAGTTCTTTTTCTGTGGGTTCTGCATGTCCAGTTCATACAGTATAACATCAAACAGTCCAGGCAAGAGCAATTTCTTGCCCAAATGGCTAGCAAACTCTATAAAGAATGTCTTCGATGCCCATAATTCTCTTGAAGTAGATTGGTGCTGCCAGGAGCAGATGTGTCTTATTGTCATGAAAAGTCCTAAGTTCTTAAAACACTTCAAATGCCCTATTCTGTAAATCTTTGAAAGATCTGAAGAATAACTATCCATTTGAAATATATTTCTGTACAGCCTAACCAACATGAATACGACCTTGAGTATTATAGATGACTATCTATTAACCTATATTTATTAATTATACATCACATTTTTAAACAAGCACAATCCCTTAATCAAGAGCAGAAATATACATATAACAAAACTGATCTTAAGTTTGTATCAATATACCAAGATCCATACTATATCACACACATTCGACAATCTCCTGTCCCTAAAATTTTTTTCTCTCTCTAGGTCCCATTTCTAGTTTCATGGTCTATAATCACACTCATCTTCAGGTAAATACATGTATATAAAATATGGAATCTAGGCCCCACATATGAGCAAAGACATATGGTATCCCTCTTTCTGAGTCTAAGTTATCTCACTTAATATAATAATTTCCAAATTCAACCATATTTTTGTGTGTGAAAATATCCTCAATGAGTGAATGGATAATGAAGGGGTGTGATATGTATACACAGTGGAAATTTATAAACTTTAATGAAAATATATGTTATTTTCAAATGAAGTTAATTTAATTAGGTGGTAGCTTTATCATAATAAAAATTTAAATGGAGAAATGTATAACATTAATATAATGTATTTAAAATTCAAGCAGAATAAAATTAAACGGAGAAGTGGTCATTTCTCAGTAAGCTATTTATACTGTTTGGTACTAATTTTCTCTTATGAAAAACAAAGATTCAATAGAATTTATCACTTGACTTGCCTTAGCAGTATAATCACAGTAAATCGCATTTATAATATTGCTACTATTTTAATTTAATTTAAGTATTTTTCTTACAATATAATTTGATAAGGCTTTTCTCTACCCAGTCTCCTTCCAGGTTCTCCCCACCTATTCAACTTTATGTTCTTTATCTTCCTTTTTCAAAAAGAACACATAAATGAAATTTGAAGAAACACAAAACCAATTAGACCAAAACTAAACAAAAAGCTCCTAATAAAACAAAATAAAACCCCCAAACATGGAGTTCCTTTTGTGTTGGCCACCTACTCCTAAGCATCGAGTCTGTCCAGGAGTGTGATTGATATACTCAATGATACTCCAATACAGAAAACTGATTTTCCCTTTGCTTGCACGTATCAATTGCAGAGTCCTGGGTAATTGTGGGACCACAAATCTACTTCCACCTCTCGGTCTTGAGATGCCACCTGGTTTGCACCTGTGCAGGTCTTGCATGTGCTGCTATGTGTGTGAGTTCATATGTGCATCAGTCATGAGTCTGGAAAACATTGCTTTCTGGGAGTCATCCATCCTCTTTGGCTCTTACAATCTTTCCACTTCCTCTTTGCATGGATCTTTGAGCCTTGAGAGAAGAATGAGTTTGATGCAGACATCCTTTTCAGGACTGAATGCTCCAAAGTCTCTCACATTGCCATTGTCGAGTTGTGGGTCTATGTGTTAATTCCCCTTTACTGCAAGAAGCAGCTTCTCTTATGAGCAAGGTACTGATCTATGGGCATAGCAATATGTTCTTAGGAATTATTTTATTATTATGTATATTTACCAGAATAATAGCAGCAGATTTTTCCTTAGGCCTGTGATCTATCTATTCTCAGGTTATTAGCTGCTTTAGCACTGGCTGTTATGTGGTCCATTTCATGGAGTAAGCTTTAAATATAATAAAAAAATGGTTGATTAGCTCCATAACATTTATACCAATTACACCAGCATGTCTTTTAGCAGGTTTCTGTTCTGCATTTTCTACCATGGTGTAATACAAATATTTTTATTGTAACTGTAAAACAGATGATTAGTTAATAACTACTGCCTAATTTAGCCTCTGAACAAAATGTCCATGGTTATATAAACAAATTTCAATTTGAGATAATTTATTTTGGAAGATTCATTTTAGTACGGAACTCACGATGCTCACCTTACTAGACCTGGATGGAGGTGGGTGGTCCTTGGACTTCCCACAGGGAACCCTGATGGCTCTTTGGGCTGACGAGGGAGGGGGACTTGACTGGGGGAGGGTGAGGGAAATGGGAGGCGGCGGTGGGGAAGAGACAGAAATCTTTAATAAATAAATAAATAAATAAAAGAGTTTGCATCATGCATCCCTTGTATCTGTAAATTTTACTATTTTACTTTTTTGGGAAATCTATATTAATAAAAATAACTTAAACCATATCACATTCTTCTATCTCATTAGCCGTAGATCACATAGTGGTTTCTGGTGTGATGTCTTATCCTTTTCCACCTGGCTCAATTCCCTAAAGTCTGGTCTTCAAATGCTGAGTCAGACGGTTTCACTCTCTACTTCAGCTTTGGTGTGGGGAAGAACAGAAGCCAATCATACATTTAAAAAGACAAAAACAGGATAAGACCACCAGGATTGCGGCTTTTTTTTTCTGCGTGCAGAGCTCCTGTGTCTTTTTATACATCACGTCCTGAGAAACATCAGCATATGCACAGTGAATAAAAGCACTTACCACTTCAGGCC
The DNA here is from genome assembly GCF_014885135.2 of Alexandromys fortis. Taxonomy (NCBI): domain Eukaryota; kingdom Metazoa; phylum Chordata; class Mammalia; order Rodentia; family Cricetidae; genus Alexandromys; species Alexandromys fortis. The sequence continues at coordinate 566,327 of NW_026068279.1, read as the reverse complement.
AAAGTTTGCCCAGTTTACATCATATAACCTGAGTGGCAATCACATAAACTTTCCCACAGACTTTAAATGGCCTGCTTATAATCTCTTTCTCAACCACTTCAACTTGAGAGTTTCATTTCTTTCTTGTGAGGACTCTGATTCATGGCCTGGGAGAAGCTCAATATTGAAGTGATTCTGCTGGAAAAAGAAAAACCGTCTACCCCTTTCCCTGAAATGTGGGTGGATAGTGCACTCCACTGTGCTTAGAAATTCTCTGCATGGAGGATCTTATAAGGCATCCAACTTCTTCATGACCTTTCGACTGATAGTTCTCTTGACTGCTCCTTTCACTTCGTTGTTCCTTAGGCTGTAAATGATGGGGTTTAACATAGGTGTAATGACTGTGTAAGACAAAGACACAAGTTTCTTGCTCTCAGGAGACTGGTTAGATTTGGGCCTTAGATAAGTCAAACTGGCTGTCCCATAGAAGAGGGACACCACAATAAGGTGTGACGAACAAGTAGAAAATGCCTTCTGTCGACCAGTAGCAGATGGCATCTTCAAAATGGTCCCAATAATGCGGGTATAAGAGACCAAAATGAGAGAAAACGGAAACATGATAAAGAGAAGAGTGGATGCAAGTGCTTGCATTTCGTATGTTGTTGTATCTTCACTAACTAATTTTAAAACAGGAGGACCATCACAAAAAAAATGGTCTACTGAATTGGGCCCACAGAAAGGAAGAGCCATCATCCAAGCTGTCTGTAGCATGGACACAGGAACACCAGACATCCAAGAACCTATGGCCATACACAAGCACAGGGACCTATTCATTATGACAGAATAACGGAGAGGGTTACAGATGGCTACAAAGCGATCATATGCCATCATAGAGAGGAGAAAACACTCAGAGCTGCCAAAGAAGAAGAAGAAGTACATCTGGGTGCCACAGCCAACGAAAGAGATGACTTTCCTTGTTGACACTAGGTCTACCAGCATCTTTGGCACCATGACCAGAGTGAAACAAACTTCAAGCAATGATAGGTTTCGCAGAAAGAAATACATGGGTGTTTGAAGAGCCTGGTCCACACTGGTAACTGCAATAATGAGAAAATTTCCCAGCAAGGTAACTGAATAGATGGCCAGAAATAAAACAAAGAGGGAGACCTGCATGTCAGGGTTGTTTGTAAATCCCAGAAGAACAAACTCAGTGATTCTGGTACGATTTTCACAAGTCATATTTTAGACAATTTCTAATAAAAAAGTCAAGATATGGCATATCAAAATCTATCAATATAGAAACCATCTTAAGTAGAATAAGTAACAATAAATAAGCAATAAAAATCCATAAAATACACTTTCAGTAGATCATTGGGTTCTAATTTAATTAGTTGTATATTAGTGAGGTGAAGCATTTATTTGTGACACACTAAGCAATTAATTGACCTTTTAACACAAGAAATAAATTTTTATTTCTCATTCTAGTTGACTTTGAAAAACTATATTTTTTCATAAAATAATTTGACTCATTGTTGTAATGTGATGAGTACGTATACAAATCTTTGAGTACCTACAATATGAGGCTGAGGGTCTTAGAATTTCCCTAAAACATTGTAGCACTACTAATGAGTCTACGTGCATATGAAGACATATCTTGTCTGACTGCACAGGTTTGTATGATTAAAGGCCATGTGCTTCTTATATGCATCATTATTGCTTGATCCATGTGTTGGTTTTCAGCTTTCCATGACTTTTCAGGTAATACAAGAGTTCCATCATCATTTGCTTTATTTTAATGCAGGACAAAGTTATTCCATTTTCTGTAATTTAACAGATCCATAGTTTTTCTTAGAATGTCTTCACAATGTGTGGGTGAAAATATGAAATAGTATGTTTAAAAATTGAAGTTGGGGCAAAAGATATTACAAATAAATCTCAGGATATATCTTACCAACTTATGGCTGACATTTCTTCTTTAATTAGAAGTCCAATCAATTTTTCAAAGAGGAATAATAACAGAACTTGAAAATTTCCATAGCTCAGTCTTTGATGAAGCAAAAAGCTTAGATAGACTATCTGCTTTGTTTTAGCACTAAATGGTGAATATGTTTTAGTAATAATATTTAGAAGTGTAACTAACCTTGGGGAAATAATCCCAGGGACATAGTAAAGGACTACTGTTAATTGGTCCACGTTTTACCCCCAAGGGAGACTGTGGATCGCTTTTAGAATTGACTGTGCTTTCTGCAAATTATGACTGCATTTTAATATACCCTTCAGACTTATACTTCTTTTGTAATGGGACTCGGGTATTACAAATATTGCTGCATTAAGATTACGTGAAGAAAATATATTTTAATTTTTCCTGTGAGTTTTCACATTTATTATGAGTAAAATAACATTCAATATTTATATAAACTTATAGCATATGCTTAGAACATGACTTTTAAATTTTATTTTAAATACCTAATAAACTCATCCAAAAGTGGTATATAAAAAACATTTAAACATGTAATGTACATAAAAATTTTACACTTGAGCATTTAAAACTGGGGATATGTATTTAATTTTATGACTGCTCTGCATGAACCCAGAAGTTTCATTTAAAAGTCAAATAATGTATAGGAATAAAAATAAGAGCTAAAATGTTTCTTTAAGGTAGGATTAAAATACTATATATATATATATTTGTATTTACTAAGACATTCATGAAAACAGTTTACAGTAAGAACCGTCTATTAGAAAATTCTAAGGATAATAAAAAGTAGTCATATACATGCACAGCCAAACATTTACTGCAATGCATACTTGTTATAGTAAGCATCAGGTGTATTTTCCTTGATAATTCAGTTCCATTCCACTGAGTATTTTGTATTTCCAAAACAGATGTGTATCCTAAGTACAAGCTCTTTGAAGTTTTTAATAATAAACATATTATGAATTTTTATAACACAAGTAAGATTTATAAATTAAAGTAATATTCTAAGTGTTATTTTAAATAAATTTTCACTTACTTAATCCATTATTTCAGTGCTAAATGAAACAACATTTTGTGCGTGTTAGGCAATCACTCAAGTACTGAGCTACAACACCAGCACTTTCTATTTTACAAAATAGAATAAATAAACTTCTTTGGACCTATAGCATGATAAAATTTAGGTAGGCGGGGAAAACTAAACTGAATACTGGGAGAAGGAAGGGCAGAGTTAGAGAGAAACTATGGAGCCTCTGCCAGAGACAGATGTGCTAAAACTTTGGTGGTAGGCCATGACCTCATGGTGATGCACAGATTAATGGAGATGGGTTAAATTAAGATGTAAGAGTTAGCCAATAAGAAGCTAGAGGTAATGGACCAAGCAGTGATGTAAATAATACAGTTTCTGTGTGCTTATTTTGGGGCTAAGCAGCCAGAAACTAACTAACGAGCTCCTTACCAATAGGCAAATAGAATAAATTTTATGGGGCAGAGGGACAGGAACAGGAGGATTAGGTGGGTAGGAGTAGGGGAGATGGAGTTGAGGGAAGAAATGTGGGGAGAGATAGCTAGAATTGAGGGGCATTTGAGGGGTGGTATGGAAACATAGTGCCATGGAAAATTTTTAAAATATAAAAAGGCAATCCTAATGAAGTCTCTTAATAATGGAGGAGACAGAGTCAAAACTGGCCTCTTGTCACCAAACAAAGCTTCCTGTGCTGGAACTGGGTTACATCTAATTGAATTGTTCGCTAAAGGGGTGCCATGGAAATTCAAAAAAAAAAAAAAAAACCAGGCTGCTGAAAAAACAATAGGTTTCTCTCCACGAACTGATACCATTGTTGAAGACAACACACACACACACACACACACACACACACACACACACACACACCTTGACTATGAAAAGGGTGAGATGGTGCTTTCATAGAACCTTCATCCCTAAATTCTAATGCCTTTAATATAGGAAGGTACTCCCTAGGCTACTAAACACCAATTCAGTCACAAAATCTTCAATCTGCTATCTGTCCTGTTGTGGCAGTATGCTAGTGTAATGGTGATACAAAGCCAGTGGGAGTAATCAACCCATGCCTGGTAAGAGTTAGGCCCACTCTTGCAAGACTGAACCCATGCCCAATATGCATGGGTGACCACGAACCCGAGGCATAGGGTAAACCAATTGTACTGGTCTAAAAGAAGTAACAATAAAATGATTCCTCATGATATTTTATATGAGTACCCTATTCAGCCAGTAGCAGAGGCACTTCCATCTGCAACAGATGAGAACAAATAGAGAGACCTACAGCTAGACACTGTGCATACACACACACACACACACATACAAAGAGAGAGAGAGACCTTGAAACACATGATTATAAATGAGATGTCTCCATCAAATTCCTCTTCTCAGATCTCAGAGAACTCAGTAGAGTAGGAGACAGAAGAGGGTAAGAGCCAAATGAGATGGAGTACACCGGGAGAACAAGGCTCACTAAATTAAGTGAGCAAATCTCATATGAACTCACAGAGACGGAAGCAGCAAACATAGGACCACACAAATCTACACTAGGTCTTCTTTGTATATATTATAGATTTCAGTTTAGTATTTTTATAGGATTCTTAATGTGTGGATGAGTGACTCTATGATTCTTGTATCTGCTTCTGGGATTCTTTTCCTTCTGCTCTTTTGTCTTGTCCAACTTCAACATGATGTGGTTTTTAAAATATTATTTTATTTTGTTATGATTTGCTGTTACGTCTTAAAAACTTGTTCTTTTCTAAGGAGATAAAGAAAGGGAGTCCAGATTGGAGGGGAGGTGGGGAGGAACTGAAAGGAGCAGAGGCAGGGGAAACAGTAACCAGAATATATTGTATGAGAAAAGAATCGAGTTTTGATAAAAGGATAAAATAAATAAAAAGTTTAAAATGATGGAAACAATGTGATATATATGTATGTGTGTGTACTGCAATCGGCGAGAGAGAGAGAGAGAGAGAGAGAGAGAGAGAGAGAGAGAGAGAAACCATACTCAATGTGGGCAAATATGATTCAATTATAATTATCTAAATGTATGGAAAGCCCAGAGAGATAGAAATCTGATATGGAAATGTCAATCTGAGTATCTCTTTGAGTGTGGATACACTCTTCTTAATTTCTTGTGTATGAAAACTCAAGATCGCTGGCTTCAGTGATTTATGATTGGAGCCTCAGAATCCCAGACTTCCAGTCTTACACTGAGAACCTATATGATCAAATTTCCTACTCCTGAGACCTTTGGGTGGAACAAAGCCAAAATATCAGCATCTCAGTGTCTCCGGCAGGTAGATGTCTGTTCTGGAATGTCTCCGTCTCCTTAAGCCATGAGTCAGTTCTGGAGAAATCTTGTGCTGTGCAGTCCATGTCAGTTTGTGCATCCGTCTATAGATCTATTTATCTATAGATGCGCTCATGCATCATTCTCTTCCTGAATCATCCTCTGCCTTGAGACTTCTCTCTTCTAGGAACTCTAGTGTCTGTTATAATTGGTAGTTGTAGAAGTCGAAAGCAGATTCATAAAAGGACATTGAGCCTAAAATTCGTGATCCTAGAGAAGCTAAATAAGAAGGTGAACCCAAAGAAAAACATATAGTCATTCTCCTGGATATTAACCTTCATCAGGCAGTGAAAGGAGACAGAGACAGAGACCCACAGTGGAGCACCGGACAGAAATCCCAAGGTCCAAATCAGGAGCAGAAGGAGAGAAAGCACAAGCAAGGAACTCAGGACCGCGAGGGGTGCACCCACACACTGAGACAATGGGGATGTTCTATCGGGAACTCACCAAGGCCAGCCGGACTGGGTCTGAAAAAGCATGGGATAAAACCGGACTCGCTGAACATAGTGGACAATGAGGACTACTGAGAACTCAAGAACAACGGCAATGGGTTTTTGATCCTACTGCAGGTACTGGTTTTGTGGGAGCCTAGGCAGTTTGGATGCTCACCTTACTAGACCTGGAAGGATGTGGGAGGTCCTTGGACTTCCCACAGAGCAGAGAACCCTGATTGCTCTTTGGGCTGACAAGGGAGGGGGACTTGATTGGGGGAGAGGGAGGAAAATGGGAGGCGGTGGCAGGGAGGAGGCAAAAATCTTTAATTAATTAATTAAAAGCCCTAAAAGAAAGCCAAAAAAGAACAAAAATAAGATAAAAATAAACAATAATAATTTAAAAAAGGGAAAAAAGAAAGCAGATTTATGTAAGATAATACCTTCAAACTTGGTTTCTCAACCCTTCTTTCTTTTGCTTTTAGTTCTTATGATAAGATATAAGAAAATTGACTGTCAGTGAAAAAATTTACTTTAGCCAATGTATAAACTTTGAATTAAAAATATTGTAAATATAAATATGTATTTGTTGTGTGTGTATATATATATATATGTGTGTGTGCTATTTCCACATGAGCATTGTGGTAGGTGACCTTTTCAACATCTACCATATGAAGTTGAAGGATTCAACTCTGGTCATCAAGTTATTACAGCAAATTCTTTTACCCAATGAGCTGTGATGCCAGACCTCAAGTTGTTCATTTATTTTTTAAATTTTATTTGAATAACATTTTTTATTTATTTTACATACTAACTGCAGTTCCCCCTCCCTCTTCCCTCCCAATACCCCCTCCGCATCTTCCCATCTACCTCCTTCCCCATCCTCTCCTCCCCTGTCTCCATTTTTAAAGGGGCAGGTATCCCCTAGTCTTGAACAAAATATGGCACATCAAGTTGAGGCAGGACCGAGCTTAAAAGAAACATGTTTCCTTAAAATGTCCCAATCAATTCAATGGGAGGTTTAATATTTATTGGTCATGCCCACCTTTTATGCTGTCCAACTAAAAGATTGATAGTGAAGGGCTATGAATGTCTATGTGGGTTGCATGGACTCCGTTTGTGTTCTAAACTACACCCCCATTATATTGCAAAAGTCTGACCGGCAACTTTGTAATAGACCTTCATAAAAATTGCTGTGGTTCAGCCCTTAGAGTTTCAAGCAAATCATGGGTGTCAGATAGAAACTTTTACTTTACAGTATCTTCAGTGAAATCATTTAAAATAATAGATTATCTCTAGAAATATACTAAAAGATCCAAAACCCAAGTTACACAAGAAACATGTTTGTGTGTGTGTTGCTTTGTTTTAACACATAACTCCTGAGACTAACATAATTACACAGTACAGGGATATAATCCCTATGGCCTCTCATAGAAATAAAAACACCGCTTGTGCTTGGGATTCATGTTGTCATTTGGCATTTTAGAACACTTACAATGCCAACAGCAAGAAGAAGCGTCTAGGCGGTCCTCCCAGCCACAAAATCCTGAACAAGTTAATTAAGGGTGAAAAGAAGATCCTTATTTTTATTTCTGTGGGTCTTGCCTGTCTAATTATTAGCATATTCTATTTAAGTCAAAATTAGATTATTATGTAGGTAAGTACTAAATAAGTGACTGGAATAAACTTTCTGATGGATCCTTTAGAGGAGTCTTGATATGGCTGTAAGGGTCAGATAATCAGAACATGACACTTTCCTTTTTAATGTTTTATGGTCTTATAATTGAAACTCTTTTATACGTCGATTGTGAAAGAGCTTGTGTGGATTACTAAGCAGAAGTTGGAATTCTTAACTTAGATGCCTTTTCATCCGTGTTTCTATGAAAATAGAACAAGAGTCACGACAGCAATACGCATCCACTTGATGGGTTGTTTGTCTCACGGGCATCCAGGTGTCACTGCTCTTTTGTTAGCACACTGATAGTGGATGAGTTCCATTGCTGAGGGTGATTGACCCCCGTGGCTGCTGGTTGTGTCTTTTGGAACTATCTGCCTGCTCTGTTGTCTTCCCAGATGTCTGACTCTGAGCTGATGAAGAATGGAAGCCTATCTCTCTGCACTGAATTCACACTGGTGGCCTTTTCTTCCCTAGCAGAGCTGCAGCTTGTCCTCTTCTTTGTGTTCTTGCTTATCTATTTGTTTACTGTGGGAGGCAACCTCCTCATCATCTGTGTGATCTGGGCCACCCCTTCCCTTCACACTCCCATGTACTTCTTCCTAGTCAACCTCTCCTTTCTGGAAATGTGCTACATCAGCAGTGTGGTGCCTCAGATGCTGGTGCATCTCCTGGTGAAGTCCAAGACCATAAGTGTGGGATGCTGTGCAGCACAGATGTACGTATTCACCATCTTGGGACTGACAGAATGCTGCCTGCTGGCAGCCATGGCTTATGATCGCTTTGTGGCCATTTGTTACCCACTCCATTACACTCTGCGGATGGGCCCTTCTGTCTGCTTGAAGTTGGCTGGGGCGTCTTGGATGACTGGAACGGTGGTGGAGTCAGTACAGACCACGTGGATCTTCACCCTGCCTTTCTGTGGAGCAGGAAACATTCAGCACTTCTTTTGTGACATCATGCCCGTGGTGAAACTGGCATGTGTGGATACCTCGCAGAATGAAATTGTACTATTTATTGTTTCCCTGATCTTCATCATGAGTCCCTGTCTCTTCATTCTGTGTTCCTATGTGCGCATCCTTCTGACCATCTTGAGAATGCCTTCAGCAGCTGGCAGACACAAAGCTTTCTCCACCTGTTCGTCTCACATTTTAGTCGTTTCTCTTTTCTATGGCACTGCCTTGTTCACTTACCTCCAACCCAAGAGTTCACACACCCCAGACACTGATAAGGCTACTGCTCTCATGTACACTGTGGTCACCCCTGCTCTGAATCCTGTTATCTACACTTTGAGGAACAAGGAAGTGAAAGAAGCTTTTCAGAAGGGAACACAGAGGAAGTTCCTTAGACATGTGGACTAGTTTCGCTAGGCAGCTGAAACTTTTACCATTGTGTTGAGAGTTTATTCAACTCTGTGAATCCTTTGTCATTCTGTGTTGTTATTGAAGCATTGATAACCTAACAAATATGTTTATTTTATAGTTTTCAATCTGAACAAATAGAGAGTAACAAACCTAGGATTATATATTTGTTTATTCATCCATTCATTCATTCAAGTTTTTTATGGTATTTAGAACTCAGTTTAAGACAGTGTACTGCTATCAAGCTAAGTCTACTCCTCTCTTTTCCTTGAACTAAACTCACTCTGTAGTCCATTTGGGACTTGAGTTCAAGAATTTCCTACCTCAGTCTCTTGAAATTATGGGATTATACAGCAGCACTAAATTTAATTTGTTCAAGTTTTCAACTTTGAATCCATGGCTACCATCATTTTATAACTGTTAGAAAACTGCTTCATGGAACAGAAATATTATAAAACACAATCAAAAATGTATTTCTCTTTAGATCTAGTAAGGTATTAAGTACATTATTCATGCCATGAAATCTTGTTAAAAGCTTGATTCTAGAAGATTGAGAAATCTCATGCCATGGTTTGCTCCCTGTTGGCTAGAGCAAATTTATAGAAATACTGTAAGGAATTTCTATAAGTGTCAAGCATTGAATTTGGGCTTTGGAAATTGAAAATTAAATTGGAGGGATACAGAAAGTACATTGTCAGTAAAAAAAAAAAAAGAAAGAAAAAAGAAACAAACTAACCTGATATAATTGGTATACCTGTGTTTGTTATTCACCATGTTAAGAAAAAGGCGATATGATAAAGAATTGGCTTGTGTGATGATTATTCATAGGTGTCAAACTGACTATATCCATCTGGAGTTAATTAAAACCCCAAGGCATTGGGCACACCTGTGAGGGAGTTTTTAGTTACTCAGATCAATTATGGTAGGAAGACACAGCTTAAATCCACATCACCTGAAACTGGAAGACCAATCTTTAGTTTTACCCCTTCTCATGGCAGACTACATAAAGGACAAGAAGAAAGAAACTTTTACTCTTTGCCTACTTCTTTGACTCTCATGGCAAGTTCATTTATTCATTGGCATTAGAGTCTACTCCTTTGTGATTCCAGTGTAGACAGAAGACCAGATGAGGCATCCAGACTTGTTGACTAAACGTACAAGATCCTTGGGTTCTCCTTTGGGAGGCAACCATTTCTGAACTGTCTGGACCACAGCCTATAAGATACTCTTATATATCAAATACATATATTTTATCAGTTCTGTTCTTCTAGAAAACCCTAACAGAGACTGTGATACCAGAAATGGATCTAGTGAAACAGAATTGTAAGGATGAGTTTCTAAGTATGTTAAGCAGGTTTAGGAATTTGCCAAACCTACAGTTACTGAAGACTCCTCGGGTAGCATGACGAGCACTGAAAGCCTGTGGTTAGAAATCTTCAAAAGTTCTGATGCGTAGAATAAGGAATTCAGTGACTCTGAATATAAAACTTTTAACAAATTATCAAAAAATAAGAAAAGCAATGATGCTGAGTGCTTCTTTCCAGCATTTGTTGATAAACTGACAATTGAAAAGAATGATTTTAGGGATAAAATTAAACAATTTCTATTATCTTGGGATACAGTGGCAAAGGACAAAAGACTGAACTCAGTGAAACAACTGCCCAGATGCAGATGTGTGTAAACAACTGCCCAGGTTTCTACTTGTGATGTGGAAGAAAATGTTCTCTCCAGCAGCCATAGAACTCAAATTGTGGAATATCAAACCTGTAACCTCATCATAAGATTGGCTGAATTACAATAAAAATTGAAGTCCCAGCCTCAGAGAGTGTCAGGTGTTAAAGTAAGGGCACAGATTGGTAAGAGATGGGATCCTGTAACTTGGGATGGAGATTCGTGGGAAGACCCTGCTGAAGCTGTGGACTTTGTACATTCTGATTCTGAAGGGTTTATACCACTTGAGGAAGTAGTCTCTCCATCCTTAGCAGAGGATGTATTCCAACACTTGCCTCTTGTGGGAATTAGTCTTTCATTGTCAACCACACAGCAGCAAACTGCCCTAAAGGAGATGCCAGACAAGAAAATACTGGTGTCTCTTAGGGCCCTTCAGTGTTACCCCTAGATCTATAGCCAGACTTAAGATTAAGCATGCTCCTAGATGCAAGATTGAAAGTCCTTGAGGAGGTGCTGTATACTAGTAAGGAGCTGATGGAGTTTCTAATTCATTAAAGCAGAAATTTGTGTGTAAATGGAATCTAGAGTTGTAACAGACATAGATACCCTCAATGACCTTCCTTCAGTGACAGTGTGATTTTTTTAAATTAATTAGAATTTTAAAAAATACCAATCCAATCTTCCATTGAAGGGCATCTAGTTTGTTTCCAGGTTCTGGCTATTAAAAACAATGCTGCTATGAACATAGTAGAGCACATACTTTTGTTGTATGATAAGGCCTCTCTTGGGTATATTCCCAAGAGTGGTATTGCTGGGTCCAGGGGTAGGTTGATCCAGAATTTCCTGAGAAACCACCACACTGCTTTCCAAAGTGGTTGCACAAGTTTGCATTCCCACCAGCAATGGATGAGTGTACCCCTTTCTCCACAACCTCTCCAGCAAAGGCTATCATTGGTGTTTTTTATTTTAGCCATTCTGACAGGTGTAAGATGGTATCTTAAATCTCAAGGTCCAAATCAGGAGCAGAAGGAGAGAGAGCACGAGCAAGGAACTCAGGACCGCGAGGGGTGCACCCACACACTGAGACAATGGGGATGTTCTATCGGAAACAAACCAAGGCCAGCTGGCCTGGATCTGAAAAAGCCTGGGATAAAACCGGACTCGCTGACATAGTGGACAATGAGGACTACTGAGACCTCAAGAACAATGGCAATGGGTTTTGATCCTACTGCAGGTACTGGCTTTGTGGGAGCCTAGGCAGTTTGGATGCTCACCTTACTAGATCTGGATGGAGGTGGGTGGTCCTTGGACTTCCCACAGAGCAGGGAACCCTGATTGCTCTTTGGGCTGACAAGGGAGGGGGATTTGATTGGAGGAGGGGGCGGGAAATGGGAGGCGGTGGCAGAGAAGAGACAGAGATCTTTAATAAATAAATAAGTTAAAAAATAAAAACTAAAAAAAAAAAACAACCCAAGTTCCCACTCCCTCCCCTCCTCCCATCCCCTCCACACACCCTCTCACCCAACCCCCATCTAATCCTCAGAGAAGGTAAGGCACATTGCCTTGTGGAAAGTCCAAGGCTGTCCCTACTGTATCTACGCTGAGCAAGGTATACATCCAAAGAGAATAGGATTCCAAAAAGCCAGTGCATGTCATAGGGATAAATCCAGTGCCGGTGCCAGTGGCCTCTCGGTCTGCCCCAGCCATGCAACTGTCAACCACATTCAGAGGAACTAGTTTGGTTCTATGCTTGCTTGTTCCTCCCCAGTCTGGCTGGAGTTGGTGAACTCCCATTACCTCAGGCAAACTGCTTCAGTGGGTGAATCCATCATGGTCTTGACCTCCTTGCCCATATTCTCATTCCTTCCACTCTTCAACAGGACTTTGGGAGCTCAGTCCAATGCTCCAATGTGGGTCTCTGCCTCTGCCTCCATCAGTTGCTGGATAAAGGCTCTATGGTGATATTTAAGATAATCATCAGTCTGGCTACAGGGCAAGTCAAGATCAGGGGCCCCCTTCTCTATTGCCCAGGGTCCTAGGTGGGGTCATCCATGTGGATTCCTGGGAATTTCTCTAGAGCTATGTTTCTACTAACCCCATAATGGTTCCCTCATCAAGAAAGAAATCTCTCTCCTTGATCTTATCTCCTTAGGTTTCCAGAACTGCCCTAAAGTAGAAGCACAAAGTGGGTACCAAGGCTTGAATACCTAAGTGTGAAGAAATAATTTCTGATCATAACATTTTTAATGCAAAATGAGATAGTCACTCTTGATGAAAAATCATTAATTTTATTGATGTAAATGAAATCTTTCTGTACAAAAACCATATCTGTATTAGTTATAAATATTTTGAGAATGCATCTTCCTAAAAGCATCTCTATGGTAATGATAAGAAGCTTTATTTATAATAGACAAAAGCAATTCATAGTATCTTCAAGAGGTAAAAGGTGAAACCTGTTATATACCCATATATTGGGATTGTTAGCAACTTAGTAAATGTTAGGAATGAAAAAGCATAAATGAACTTTAAGCACATATTGGCTAATAAAAGAATGAAGGATTAAACAGAAGTACACTAACGGTTAAGTTCCATTTAAATAAAATTTTAGGTGACATAGCTTCACACAGAGGAAACTTACAAATCAGTGTTTGTCAGGATTTTGGAAGAGGGTTTAACAATTTTAGCCCTTGAAATTACACTGTATTCATTCTCTAGAATATCTTCAGTTTGGCAGCTTTTAGTCCACAACCTGCTCAGCAAAGAAATAGCAATATCCACCTCTCTCAGTTCCTAATGCATGCACCCAATGGAAAATATTTCTCAACTTCTTGTCCTGGAAAGCAATCAAGAATATAGTAGTACATGACAATAAGAACATATTTTGAAATTTAAGATTGCATCATGATCTTTTCAAGTAATGATGTATTCTTCTGTCTCCTAACTGCAAACCCATAGCATCCTGCTGACATAGTCTCCAGAAAGGAAATAAGATAGATCTTCTACTTGATTTTGTTCTCCTTAGTTCCTCAGTGCACACTGAGGGAAGGTGAGGTCTAGAGAAAGATATTGGGATAGCAGAGTGGCACCTTAAGAGAGAATCAATGCCTATCTCTGCTTTTTCTGCTGTGAGTTAAAGGGTACAACCTCCTGATCTTGGACTTCCTAACCTTCAGAAATTTGAACCAAAATAACATTATTTCTCTTTATATACACTAAACTTTTGAAATTTGCCACATACATGCTTTCTCATATTGTTCTATCAGTATCTTCCCTAAATAAACAAAATTCAGAGTATTCTGGTAGAGTAACAGAAAACAGATGAATAGAGTTAAAGACTTTCACCTTAAATTAGGTTTTATAATAATAAACTTGTCCCTCATTTACCTGGCCATTCCAGATACAATAAGAGTAGGTGAAAGCCTTCATATTGAGGTTTGACAAGGAAACCTAATAGGAAAAGAGTTTCAAAAGCAGGCAAAAGAGTCAGTGATACACTCACTACTAGTTTTAGGAATCCCTCAAAACACCAAGCTAACAGTCATGGCATATATGGAGAGGATTTAGTGTAGACCTATGTAGGCCCCATGCTTACTGATTCAGTCTCTGAGATCCCATTTGAGCCCTGCTTAGTAGATTCTGTGGACCATAGTCTTGTGATAGCCCCATCCTCTATGACTTCTACAGTGTTTCCTTTCTATAGGTTCCCCCATCTTCGAGGGACCTGGTAGAAACCTCCAATTTAGATTCTCTCCTCATCATGTCTGACCGTGGGTCTCTGCACACTCCTATCTGCTGCTAGAGGAAGCCTCTCTGATGATGACTGAACAAGACACTAAGCTGTGAGTGTAGCCAAATATCATTAGGAATCATTTCTTTCTATTTTTCTTTCCAGTTGTCTTTGGTTCTGCTCTAAGTCTCTGGGCTATCCTGTCTCTTATTTCCGGCCATCCAGGCAGTATAGGGCATGGACTCCCTCTTTTAGCAAGGCCCTCAAGTTAAACCAAACATTGCTGGTCACTTCTACAAGTTCTACACATCCATTGCCCCAGCAAACCATTCAGACAGGACAGATTGTGGATGGAGGATTTTGCAGCTGGTTAGTGTCCCGGGTTTTTTTTTTTTTTTCTGTAGCCTGAAAAGTACCTTCCCCTCCAAAGAGACTAGGACTTAGGGGTGAAAGCTCCAAGCTGGCACCAACTCAACCTATCTAAGTTCTGTGGACTATGTAGGATTTGTCCTTGACAAGGAAGTGTGCTTCCAGTTTTCAGAGAAGATCTTTCTGTCCTAGCATCAGCCTGGGTGGTTTAATGGTCTTCACAGGACCTCCAAGGCCAATAACTCAAATGAATGTAACCCAGTCCCACCACTGGAAGCCTTGCCTTACTACAAAAGATAACCGTTTCATATTTTATATCACCCTCATGTATTCTAGGAAGTTTCCACAGCACTAGGTTTCCACACTGTCCCCCAAACACAATGCCTCCCAATCCCGCTGTCTGTCCCCCACAGTCTCTCTCTCCATCCTCCCACCATCTGGTTCCTCCAGCTCCCATCCCCACCAACCACAATCCATGCTCAGAATCTTTTCTATTTCTCCTTCCCAGAAGATCCATCCTTCCCTCTATAACCCTTCAATTCATCTAACCTCTCTAGGTGTGTGGATTGTAACTTGCTTATGATTTACGAACAGTTAATATCTACTTATAAGTGAATGCATACCATATTTGTCTTTCCAGCCCTGGGCTACCTTACTAAGGATGATTTATTTTCTAGTTGCATCCATTTGCCTGCAATTTTATGATGTCATTTTTAACAGCCAAGTAATATTCAATTTTGTAAATGCTTCACACTTTGTTATCCATTCTTCGGCTGAGACACCTCAGGTTTTTTCCACTCCCTGGCTATTATGAATAACATCACAATGGACATAGTAGAGCAAGAGTCCTTGTGATAGGATGGAGTGTCCTTTGGGTATATTCCCAAGAGTGGTATAGTTTGAGGTATATCAATTTCCAGATTTCTGAGGAAACATCATTTCATAGTGGATGTACAAGTTTGCACTCTCGTCAGCAATGGGGGAGTGCCCCCTTGCTCTTCATCTTTTCCACAATGAGCTGGCACTTTTGTTACTGATTTTAGGCATTCTGACACATGTAAGATGGAATCTCAAAGTAGTTATCAATTGCATTTCCCTATGGCTAAAGATGTTGAAGATTTCTTTTTTTGTTTTTTTGAAGCCTACAATAGGTATGTGGCGCTTCATATAATTTTTTTTTTTGAAAAAATTTCCACCACCTCCCTGCCTCCCATTTCCCTCCCCCTCCCCCACTCCTTTTTCCTCCCTCTCCAGTCCAAAGAGCAGTCAGGGTTCCCTGTCCTGTGGGAAGTCCAAGGTCTTCGCCCCTCCATCCAGGTCTAGGAAGGTGAGCATCCAAACAGGTTGGCCTCCCACAAAGCCAGTACATGCAGTAGGATCAAAACCCAGTGCCATTGTCCTTGGCTTCTCAGCAGCCCTCATTGTCCGCCATGTTCAGAGAGTCCAGTTTTATCCCATGCCTTTTCAGTCCCAGTCCAGCTGGCCTCGGTGAGCTCCCAATACATCAGCCCCACTCCCACTGTCTCAGTGGGTGGGTGAACCCCTCGCGGTCCTGACTTCTTTGCTCATGTTCTCCCTCCTTCTGCTCCTCATTTGGACCTTGGGAGCTCAGTCTGGTGCTCCAATGTGGGTCTCTGTCTTTATCTCCAGCCATTGCCAGATGAAGATTCTATGGTGATATGCAAGATATTCATCAGTATGGCTATAGGATAGGGCCATTTCAGGTTCCCTCTCCTCAGCTGCCTACACTCATCCATTGCTGGTGGGAATGCAAACTTGTGCTACCACTTTGGAAATCAGTGTGGCGGTTTCTCAGGAAATTCGGGATCAACCTACCCCAGGATCCAGCAAAACCACTCTTGGGAATATACCCAAGAGATGCCCTATCATATTACAAAAGCATTTGTTCAACTATGTTCATAGCAGCATTATTTGTAATAGCCAGAACCTGGAAACAACCTAGATACCCTACAATGGAAGAATGGATGAAGAAAGTATGGAATATATACATATTAGAGTACTACTCAGTGGTAAAAAACAATGACATCTTGAATTTTGCATGCAAATGGATGGAAATAGAAAATACTATTTTAGTGAGGTAACCCAGACACAAAAAGATAAACATGGGATGTACTCACTCATAATTGGTTTCTAGCCATAAATAAAGGACATTGAGCCTATAATTTGTGATCCTAGAGAAGCTAAATAAGAAGGTGAACCCAAAGAAAAACATATAGTCATCCGCCTGGATATGGGAAGTAGACAAGATTGCC
>NW_026068279.1:520824-547725 GCF_014885135.2 Alexandromys fortis | reverse complement strand
TCTATGTAATTTTTGTTTATTAATGGTGCCATTTCAATATATACAGGTATCTACATCAGTTCCTACTGTTTTTGCTCATATTTTCCACTCTTTCTTTTCTTCTCCACTACCCCTGACTTCCTATCTTCCTGTAAAGGCTAAAGTCTTATGTATAATACCCAAGCACTATTCATATCTCCAGTTTCATAATTTTTATTAACTGAATGGCAGCTAGAAATTTTAATATTATTATGAGAAAAACATGTTAACTAAAATTTGAGTCATGTTATTTGATAATACAATACTTTCAAATGCATATTATTTATATAATATATATAGCATAATTTTTATGTATAAAGTGATTTTTAACTTTATCAAATAGTTCTCCTCTTTTGTAGGTCATTTATTCACCTTGTGAATTTCTTCATAAGATGAATCAGGAACACGTAAGCTTAAGAAGTACATAAGGGGGAGGGGGAAGGAAGTGGGAGACGGAGGCGGGGAAGAGACAGAAAATTTTAATAAATAAATAAATTAATAAAAAAAGAAGTACATAAGGAAAAAATTAAAGGTTTAAAAATATCATATTTGCTTCAAGCACACACACACACACACATTCCTCTAAAATTTTTCTCTTCAATTTCATTTCCTATTTCTAGACATCTTATATCTCAGAATTCTACACAACTTTTTAATCCTCCCATCTTATTGAGCCCCCTTAAATTCTATTTACATATATATTTTGTCTGGTGTACCTGTTGCTCAACATTTAATTTTTTGATACTAGAATCTTAAGAATCCACAATGGTTTCTTATAGACACTGGCAGTAACAAACTGTTTCTGATTGAAAAAAAAGTCAACAAAATATATGGTGATAGCAGAAATCAAAGCAATAGGAATAGTAAAGAAAATTGCTTCAAGTCATCGAATTCAATGGAAATATAAACATTACCTCAATAATTTGTTTTCAATTTTGAAATTGCATCACTCCGTGAAAGTATTAAAATGAAAATCAGACAGTTCAGTTAGATAAGCTGACTAACCTTGAAAGGCATATTGATCTTACTGGTTTTTTCTTTTTTTTGCATAAATGTTGATTTTTTACTTCATTTATTTCTTTATTAATTAATTAAAGATTTCTGTCTCTTCCCCACCGCCGCCTCCCCTTTCCCTCCCCCTCCCCCAATCAAGTCCCCCTCCCTCGTCAGCCCAAAGAGCAATCAGGGTTCCCTGCCCTGTGGGAAGTCCAAGGACCACCCACCTCCATCCAGGTCTAGTAAGGTGAGCATCCAAACTGCCTAGGCTCCCACAAAACCAATAGGTGCAGTAGGATCAAAAACCCATTGCCATTGTTCTTGAGGTCTCAGTAGTCCTCATTGTCCGCTATGTTCAGCGAGACCGGTTTTAACCCAGGCTTTTTCAGACCCAGGCCAGCTGGCCTTGGTGAGTTCCCGATAGAACATCCCCATTGTCTCAGTATGTGGGTGCACCCCTCGCGGTCCTGAGTTCCTTGCTCGTGCTCTCTCTCCTTCTGCTCCTGATTTGGACCTTGAGATTTCAGTCCGGTGCTCCAATGTGGGTCTCTGTCTCTGTCTCCTTTCATCGCCTGATGAAGGTTAATATTCAGGAGGATGCCTATATGTTTTTCTTTGGGTTCTCCTTCTTATTTAGCTTCTCTAAGAACCTGAATTATAGGCTCAATGTCCTTTATTTATGGCTAGAAACCAAATATGAGTGAGTACATTCCATGTTCCTCTTTTTGGGTCTGGCTTACCTCACTCAGGATAGTGTTTTCTATTTCTGATGGTTTTTTCTTTCCCTCTCCTTTTTCTCTCCCTCCCTTCCCCCTTCCTATCTCTAGCTCCTATTTCTTTTTCCATTCTTTTTCATTATAGACCACTGTGGTTCAAGTGACTAATGTCACTAGATTTCTTTGAAAATATTTAGTATGGTAGCAAATTAAAGTTCTTTAAGTGAACAGGAAATATGACACACCATCCAAATTCTGTTATATGCTCAAGAAACACAACAGATTTTTTTTCTTCTAGAGTCTTTAATTTACTGATAATTTGTTCTCTGAGAAGAGATGAACAAATAACAAAATCATATAGATTGTTCTAGAGTAAAATCAAAAATAAATATCCTGATTTCTGTACAGATGCCATGAAGCTATAAGCTACTGTTTTCCTGGTATAGCTCTCTTTAGATCGTTCATGAGTACTGTGTTGCTGTCTGAACCCTTGCCTTCTCAACAACTAGGGTACTTAAGCATTATTTATCACTAGCATGCTTCTGTAGTGATAACCTCCCTCCACCCACCTCTCTCTTTTCCACTTAGACCAGCTAACAGCCAGAGGACCACAATGAAGAACCACACAAAGGTGACAGTTTTCATTCTAGCTGGTTTGACTGATGACCCGCTATGGAAAGTTGTCTTATTCATCTTCCTGCTTCTTACCTACCTGCTCAGCATCACAGGCAATCTGACCATCATCATACTCACCCTGGTGGATGCTCACCTGAAGACCCCCATGTATTTTTTCCTTCGGAACTTTTCCTTCCTAGAGATTTCCTACACTACCACATGCATCCCCAAATTGCTTGCTACTATGGCAACTGGGGACAAAAGCATTTTGTATAACAGTTGTGCCATTCAGGTGTTTTTTGCTTTCTTACTTGGAGCATCAGAATTTTACTTGCTGGCAGCCATGTCCTATGACCGTTACGTGGCCATCTGCAAGCCCCTGCACTACATGACCATCATGAACAATAAAGTCTGTATGCAGTTAGTCCTCAGTTGTTGGATTGCTGGCTTCCTTGCCATCTTTCCACCACTCCTGTTAGGCTTGAATCTTGACTTCTGTGCTTCCAACATTGTTGATCATTTCTACTGTGACACCACCCCACTCATGCAGATTTCCTGCACAGACACGCAGCTCCTGGAGACGATGGGCTTTGTCTCGGCTTTGGTGACACTCTTTCTCACATTGGTAATGGTGATAATTTCCTACACCTACATAGCCATGACGATTCTAAAAATCCCTTCAACCAGCCAGAGGAAGAAGGCTTTCTCTACTTGTTCTTCTCACATGATTGTGATATCCCTCTCTTATGGCAGCTGCATCTTCATGTATGTTAAACCATCAGTCAAGCAGAGAGTATCTATTTCCAAGGGAATTTCCGTGCTCAACACCTCAGTGGCTCCACTTCTGAACCCTTTTATCTACACCTTGAGGAATCAGCAAGTGAAAATGGCATTCGCTAATACAATACACAGGATTGCGTCTTTCTCAAAGAAATGACTATACCATTTCACTACATGAAGGAAATGAAGAGAGAAGATTTAAATAACACCAGTAGTATATAAGATAAGTCTGCTTCAATTGCCTCTCCTTCTCTTGTTATTCATTTTCACATCTTACAGAAAATTCTTGCTCTATAGAAGCAAAGTTTATGTGTGTGGGGAGCAGTGAATTAAACTTAGAGTTTTGCACAAACTCGAGAAACACACTACTATTGAGCTATGATCACAGTTGTGTAACCTGAACCTCCAAAGGTTGTTTTCCCCCTAAGACTCATCTTCCTCTTTCCTCTAAGTATGAATCAAAGAAATTGAGCTTATTTTTCTACATCTCTTTGCCCTTTAAAATTCTCATCATGACCTAGAACTCGATTCAATTGTAGAAGGACTACACAACACGAATGAGCATGGTTTTGATTCCCAACAGTGAAACTGCATGTAAAACAAAATGAATTTTAAAATTCCAATGAGTCAAAACTATTAGATTCTCTTTTATTTTATATCATGTATTATGTGTGCTTTATGGAATGTGTGCTTATGCTATTCTGTATTTGTGATCATTTATAAACAAAGTACAGATGTTGCTTAATATTTTTATTTACATCTCCCTAAATTTTAGCATGCATTTTATTAACAAATTAAGAGCTGGATTGGCAGATTAGAGCCCTAGCTGCTAATCCTTCCTGCTTGAGTGTGGTTCCTGTACCCACATGGTAAATGGACAGAACCAAGTTCCCACAAGATTTTCTTGGACTTCTTCCAAAAGCAGTGCTCCTTTATCTTCTATATAGACTCACTGACAAAAATGAATAAATAAAATATAATAAAATTTTAAATTAAAAAATTTGTAGCAGTTTATCCATTATTGTGGTTACTGATCTTTAAAATATCTATAGATAGATAGATATATAATAATTATGTATATGTCATACATGTATGTATGGTAATTGTTATAAAATATTGTATGTAAAATACTTATTTATTTTAAGTCTTGCCCGTTTGTATTTTACAAATAGTACTAGCCATATCTAAACTTAAATGTGTTAGTCTTACTTGTTCATTTGAATATTAGTAATAAAACATGTATTTACACTTTTAAATTTTTGAGTAGCTTACTATATTTTTTGAGATCATGGGAGATGATTTATGACTGATTACTGAATAAAAGCAATGCAATTCTATTATTTTCAAAACTGTTGCTTATGTGATGGATGTTCCAGACAGAAGTTTATGTGCACATAAATAGTGAACAAGAAGGGAAATATGCTGCAACTGTGTAGGTGTCCTCCTCAACTTGGGAAACAACGAAAGTTTCAGAATCATGTCCTTCTCCACAGGAGAAGTTTTAACTGTTGATCAAAAAACATATAAATAATATTTATATATGCCTTAGAAAAGAATTTAATTATTAGACTTATCTACACTCAAGGAATTTCTTAAAATTTCAGAATCTACTATATCAATGAGTATCTCGTTCATAGTACATTGCTATTAATCTTTGAATTAAAACATCTATTCTTAAGCCTATAAAACATGTAATATTTATAGAACCTGTTCACTTTACCTTCACAGCTCCTGTTTTGCTGGTATTCTAAGATTTTTCAATGACTTTAACAAGAAAACCTTTAGTTCTTCATAAAAATCAATTTTAAATCCTTTGCATATTAGAAGAAACTGCTTGTCCTTTTAAGGAAACATGTATTTCCTCATGTAAGAATAAACTATCGTCTCAATGAAGTAAATAAGATAAGATACTTGATACTGGGCATATTTTAAATTAAAAGTATTCTTAAAAATAAGAAATTATGAATAGAATTATATTTACTAAAGTCATGCATTCACAATAATTTCTTATTTGCTTCTTGAGACCAATCACACATTTGATGCCTAATGTTGATTATTTTAACTTATACAAACTTATTTTCATTAACAATCAGAGTCAATTTACAATGTTCTGTGTTTGTTTACTGGTTTGGATTTCTTACTTGCATTTTAATTATTTAGTTTTAAAAAAGAAAGATAATGCTGAGAGAAATGCACAATGGAGATCTGGCTTGTCAAGTTTAAGGAGTGAATTTGAGAGTTACTGAATGACTTTTTAGTCAGTTGTGTGAATACCTGAATTAAGAATCAGTGGTTTCTGTTGGGACTGCAGCTTCAGTGGTGCACCACTGGGCTGAAACCTGTTCTTTACTGGGATAATCTATGCTAGTTAGCTGAGCTCAGAAAATGAGTCTTACATAAGAAGAAACCAGCATTTCTAGGCGAAATCTGGGGGTTGTTTCCTAAGGGTCATCATAGAGAGCTATAGCCCAGAGAAGCCGAGGCTTTATCTCGGGTTGGCAGCCAAAGCTGGTAATGCATTACTGCTCTTGGTAGAATGAAAGCAGTGATTGAAGGTTCATGTAAAGGCAGTTAAGGCCTTGCTTACATGAGAAACCAGGGAAGGCCCTAGATGCAACCTAATTTATAATTAGAGACCTCTGTATTTGAAGGGGTCTTGGAAGGAAGTCCAGGAGAGAATGCTGATGACAGGGTGGCACCATCGCAGTGGAGATCACAGAATATTGACAACAACAGGACTATGGAATGACCACAGAGAGAGCATAAGCCTATGAGACAACCTGTGAGTGCTGCAGATGTCAGAGCTTGGCAAATGAGCCTGCCCAAGCCTTTGCGCTCAGAAGATCATGAGTCCCAGATTTCATTGATGATGTTTATAATCAGTATATTGACTTTTGCTTTGATACAAGGTAATCTTGACTGAGAAAATGTTTATATCAGATTGGTCTGTAGACAAGTCTATAGAACTTTATTATTTATTTGGGATGACTCAGCCCACTGTGGGTAGCTCCACCCCTTATCAAGTGTCCTGGGTTGTATAAGAAAGCTGAATGAACAAGCCCTGGGGGGCAAGCTCCATTCTTTCTTGGCCTCTCTTTCTGGGCCTCCTTCTAGGTGTCTCTTGAGTTCCTGTACTGATTGCCTGTAATAATGGATTCTAACATGTAAGCCGAGCAAACATTTTCCTCCCCAAGTTGCCTTTGACCATGGCTTGTTCATTCTGCTTTCTTATATAACCCAGGACATTTTTAAAATGACGTTATGAATTGAATGTGGAATTCACTGGAACTAACATGGTTTTTTGTTTTGTTTTTTATTTAGTTTTAAAATTTTTATATACTATATTTTGATCATATTCATTCTCATTTCCAAGCCCATTCCAAGGGTGTGACATGTGTGGAGAAGACCTTTGTACTATTTAGTAGGTTATTTAAGGACAAAAGTGGAAGAGGCACTTCTTGGGGAAAAAAAAAAAAGACTGCAACTGAGACCATAGTAGTGGAGTTGATAAAAAAAAAATCACCACAGGCATTTACAGGCATCAGCTTCTTTATCTTTTATTTCATTTTCTTATCTTTTCCCAAAACATCCAGACTGCAGTTTTGTCTCCCCATTCCCCTCCCATTTTCCTGTCTCCTCTTCCCTGTATTACTCCTCTTCTGTTTTCCTTCACAAAAGGGCAGGCCTCCCAGGGATATCAGTCAAACATGGCTGAAGCAATAACCCACAAAGTCTGGTTAATGATTTATTAAGGGGTGCAATGGAAGAACAGATTCACTAGTCACCCCAAATGCCATTGGTTAAATGGGTTGAGTTCCCACAATGCATGGCATAACAAGATGAAAGAAAACTAGGCGCAAACCATCATATCAAGACTGGTAGGAAGGAAAGGGTATCATGAGCAGGCAAAAGAGTCAGAAACACCCCACCCCTGCTCTTAGGAATCTCAAAAAGAGCCAAAGCTGGCAACCATAATATATACAGAAGACCAAGTACAGGCCCATGCAGGCTCCATGACTACTGTTTCAGTCTGTGAGGCGCTATGAGCCCTGCTTAGTTGATTCTGTAGACCATGTTCTCGTGGTGTTCTCAACCCCTCTGGTTCCTATAATTCTTCCTCCCCCTCTTCCATGGGATGTCCTGAGCTCCAAAAGGAAGGACCCAATGAATCACTCCAATTTGGGATCTCTCCCTCTCTGCCTAATGTTTGGATGTGCATCTGTTCCCATCAGTTGCTGGTGGAAGCCTCTCTCGTGATGATTGGGCTATCCAAGATCTGAGTATAGCAGAATATCATTAAGAAACAGTTTACTGAATTTTTCTCAATCCTGGGTCTCTGGGTCATCTAGTCTCCAGTTCCTGGTAATTCAAGTAGTGTCGGGCATGGGCTTCCTTTCTGTGGCCTGGGCCTCAGATTGACCTGGTAGGGCATTCCCACTAGTTCTGCGCTTCCATTGCCCTAGCACATCCAAGGCAGGATAGATTGTGGGCTGAAGCTTTTGTGGCTGGATTGGAAGCTCTGCCTGGTTAGAGTAGATGACAGGCTCATGCTCCATATTCTCCATTACTAGGAGTCCTTGATAGGGTCATCCTTGTAGATTCCTGAGAATTTCTACTGTACTAGGTTTCCACATCATCTCACCAAATGCCCTACAATTCCAGCTATCTCTCCCAGTACTCACTCCCTTCACATCCTCCACCTGATCCCTCCTGTTCCCATCTCTACCCACCCCAGACCATCTAAAAAAATCTATTCTTTTTGAGTCTGTAGATTGTAGCCCAATTATCATTTACTTAACAGCTAATATACAACTATAGGTCAGTACATATGTTTGTCTCTCTAAGTTAGGGTTACCTCACTCAGGATGTTTTTTTTTCTAGCTCCATCATCTGCCTGCAAATATCATGATGTCAGTTTTTAACAACTGAGTAAACATTCCATTGTATACATGTATCACATTTTCTTTATTCATTCCTTAGTTGAAGGACATCTAGGTTGTTTCCAAAATCAGACTATTTTTCACAATGAACAAAGTGGAACAAGTGTCCTTGGGGTAGGATGGAGTGTCCTTTGGGTATATGCCCAAGAGTGGTATAGCTTGAGGTAGATCAATTCCCAGTTTTGAGGAAACATTGTATTAATTCCCATAGTGGTTTACAAGTTTGCACTCCCATCAGCAATGGAGGAGTGCTCCTCTTGCCCCATATTTTTGCCATAATGAACTGTCACTTGTGTTATTGATCTTAGCTGACAGGTGTAAGATGGAATCTCAAAGTAGTTTTGACTTGCATTTCCCTGTGGCTAAGGATCTTGAACGTTTCTTTCTGTGTTTCTCAGTCATTTGAGATTTCTCTATTGAAACTTCTCTATTTAGATTTGTACCCCATTAGTTAATTGGATTATTTGGTATTTTGATGTCTACTGTCTTGAGTTTTTTATATATTTTGGATCAGAAACCAACTTCTACACAGAAAATTGGAACGGGGTATAAAAGAGTCATGACAAGTGTACTTGTCAGGCTCATAAGAAGGGAAGGAAGTGCTGAAATACAAGGCATTATATTGAGAGTGTATCATGGAAAATCGATCGGTTTCTTATGCTAACAGATGATCACCAACCTGTGTACATATTGGCTGTGATAATTAGAGTTATTTAAAGAATTTAAGTAGACTTGAAGTTGGAAGGGTGATGCGGGTAATTGGATGGGAAAATAGAAATGGATATGTTCAAAATACAATGAATATATATGTCTGAAATTTCCAAACCTGAGTAAAATATGACACGAGGATTGTATTGTACAAGTCTCAGCCACCATAGTCTACAAGGTTGGTACCAGGATCATATAAACATATGGCCCCTATGGGGAAAGCTATAACACCATGTAGAGCAAAGTCAAAGACATAAACAAATAGAGGGACTTTCTATGGTGATGAATAAGAAGATTTATCACTGTGGACACAATTGTTTCTTATGCTAGTGCAGAAAGTATGCTTATATCAGGTCACACCCGGTCCTCAATATATTTTTTTGATATAAGGTCTCTCACTGAATCTGGGGCCTGTTGGTTCTGCTATACAGGACGTCAAACGGGCACCTAGAATCCTCCTGTCTCCATGCATTAACCCCAAGCACACCAGTCTGGGATCACACAGTACAGTGCTAAAGCCCAGCTTTTGACATGGGTGCTGAACAATGGCAAGTCTTGCTAGCCCGGATTTCACACTTTTAAAACGTCCTTTGCCCTCGAGCACAAACTATTTTTAACCATTGTTTTCAATAAAAGATTCATAAAAAATCAAACCAGTGCCTCTAAAAACAGTTCTGGTATGGGTTCCGTCTGGAGGAACAAACCTTCAATCAAATAAGATATGTGGGTTAACTACTCCCCCAAGTCTTATGTAGGCACTAGTTTGACTTCTCCATGTTCAATGAATTATGGAGGCATTGTCTTCAGCCATGGGGCATTCCTGTCAGGTTGTGGAAAGCAACATATAGTCTTGGTGATGGTTTAGTTTATTTAGAAATTTCCATGGGACCTCTTCGGCCAAAAGCTTAATTAGATGTAAACCAATCCTGATACTGGAAACTTCATTTCATAGGAAGAAATGTCCATTTGGGGCTCTGTCTCCCTCATTATTTAGCAATTTTTAAATAACACCGCAATATATTTTAATTGTTTTAGGTTTCCACATTACCCCTCAAATGGTCCTTAATTTTGCTATAGCTCCTTTTATACACTCCCTCATCCTTCTCTTCCCTCCTCATCCCCAACATTATTTTTAAAGTCTTTGAATTTTTAAAAGAATTTTTTTTAAATAAGATGAACCAAGCACTTTATCCTCAGCTTCTAAATGCAGTTTTCACTACTTAAGATAGCTATTGATGACTAGTGATTAAGGTGGCAGCATTGCTTTATCTAGTAAAAGGATCCAGAATAAGACTTTACAAATTTTCACCAAATTGTTTACTTCTTTAGTTTCACACAAATTATTTTTTGCTAAATGCCTTCTGAATAAAAAAAAAAAAGGACATTTCTTCCTAATGCTATACACTGCCCATAAAAAAAAAGTAATCATTTACTGTATAAAAGGTGAGGTCTTTGAGATGCAGATGACAAACGCAACAGCGCCACCTGGTGGACAGAATTACTGCGACTGTGGCTGATCACACCACACATTTCATACTTAAAAAACTCCAACATGCGCCCTCTCCTCAGCTGCCCAAGGAACAAGCTGGGGACATCTCCTTGGACACCTGGGATCCCCTCTAGAGTCAAGTCTCTTGCCAACCCTAAAATGGCTCCCTTAATTAAGATATGTACTTCCTTGCTCCCATATCCACCCTTCCTGCATCCCAACCATCCCATTCCCCCAAGCTCTCCCCATCCTCACCCTCTCACTTCTCTCTCCCCATCTCCCCTTACCCCCACCCCACCCCCACCCCGAAGCTCCCAATTTTTGCCTGGCAATCTTGTCTCCTTCCAATATCTAGGAGGATAACTATATGTTTTTCTTTGGGTTCACCTTCTTATTTAGTTTCTCTAGGATCACGAATTATAGGCTCAATGTTCTTTATTTATGGCTAGAATCCACTATTGAGTGAGTACATACCATATTCATCTTTCTGGGTCTGGGTTGCCTCACTCACGATAGTGTTTTCTATTTCCATCAATTTGCATGCAAAATTCAAGATGTCATTGTTTTTTACTGCTGAGTAGTACTCTAATGCGTATATATTCCACACTTTCTTTATCCATTCTGCCATTGAGGGGCATCTAGATTGTTTCCAGGTTCTGGCTATTACAAATAATGCTACTATGAACATAGTTAAACAAATGCTTTTGTAGTATGATAGGGCATCTCTTGGGTATATTCCCAAGAGTGGTATTGCTGGGTCCAGGGGTAGGTTGATCCTGAATTTCCTGAGAAACTGCCACACTGATTTCCAAAGTGGTTGCACAAGTTTGCATTCCCACCAGCAATGGATGAGTGTTCCCCTTACTCCACATCCTCTCCAGCATAGGCTATTATTGGTGTTTTTGATTTTAGCCATTCTGACAGGTGTAAGATGGTATCTCAAAGTTGTTTTGATTTGCATTTCCCTGATCGCTAAGGAGGTTGAGCATGACTGCAGGTGTCTTTGGGCCATTTGAACTTCTTCTGTTGAGAGTTCTCTGTTCAGTTCAGTGCCCCACTTTTTTAATTGGGTTAATTAGCATTTTAAAGTCTAATTTCTTGGCCTATCCTATAGCCACACTGATGAATATCTTGCATATCACCATAGAACCTTCATCTGGTGATAGATGGAGATAGAGACAGAGACCCACCCTGGAGCACTGGACTGAGCTTCCAATGTCCAAATGAGGAGCAGAAGGAGGGAGAACAAGAGCAAGGAAGTCAGGACCGTGAGTGGTGTGTCCACCCACTGAGACAGTAGTGTTGATCTAATGGGAGCTCACCAAGGCCAGCTGGACTTGGACTGATGGAGCATGTGATCAAACCAGACTCTCTGAACGTGGCTGACAAGGAGGGCTGACTGAGAAGCCAAGGACAATGGCACTGGGTTTTGATTTTGTGGGAGCCTAGTCTGTTGGGATGTTCACCATCCTAGATCTGGATGGAAGGGGGAGGACCTTGGACTTCCCACAGGGCAGGGAACCCTGACTGCTCTTTGGACTGACTGCTCTTTGGACTGACTGGAAAGGGAGAGGTAGTGGGGAGAGGGGAGGAATATGGGAGGAGGAGAGGAGGTGGAAATTTTTAATTAACAAAAAAGAATTATAAAAAAAAAAACTCCAACATGACCCAGTGTGAAATTTCTCTCTCAATATAATGTAATAACTGCATTTTCATTAAAATATTATGTTTTTTTGAAGTTTACTCGAGTTGGTTCATTCTGTCCTTTGCTCCTTCACTCTGTTGTATGCGTATACTAAATGCATAGCTCATATATGGCTGACTTCTTACCACTTAACTCTTTGTAAGCCATTTATAACTCCCCAGCATGAGTTTTCAATGCTTTTAATTAGCTTCAGATTAGGGACGCTTCTGTATCAGCCATTAATGATCCCCACACTACGTAACCAGAATGCCCACAAAACGCATGTTTCTTCAAAAGGAGGATCTACATAGTAGTAAACACAGACATTTTTAAAGCTTAAGAATGAATTAGTAGTGTGTTAAATTACCAGTATCACTACTTTTGAAGTTCCAATATTTTAGTGGGATCAGTTGACAGTGGTGGCCAGAGTTGGTGTGTTTGAATAGTATAGACAAGATTTAACTCCAATTATTATGAAAGGTCAAATATTTTTCTAAGAAACCTGAAGCCATTGCCATTGTGAATTCAAAGGGCCTACACAATAATTAGACTGATTCTCAAGGACATAAAGAGTGAAACTTTAAAATGACATGGGGACTCAAGGAAAACACCTTTTGCTCAAAAAGAGGAAAACTTCACAAAGAACCAAAGACATTGACTGAAAATGGAATGGACTGCCTTGCAATTCTCTGCTATGCAGATGCGAGGCTACCACCTCATTGACTATTGACTCAGAAAGTATTCAAGTAGAATTCATTTTGAATAATTTAATTGTTTAAAATTTATCTATGACACTCAGGAGGCAGAGGCAAGAAGATATCTGAGTTTGAGGTCCACCTGGTCTACAAGTCCAGGACAGCCTGGACTTCTATTACAAAGAAACCCTGCTTTGAAACATATTCACATACACACATATTTTCACACACACATACATGTATATGTTTTAATACATATGTATATAAAATATATAATATTAAATGCTAAATGAAGGTATCCAAAATCCATCATTTTTGGTTTCCTCTAAAGTCTTTACTTCCTACTAGTAGGTAGATTATAATTTTGTGTCTTTGGAAATTTTACTTATGTGAAGTAATCATAATACACAGACAAGTGAGAGTAAATGTTTCCCTAGAAATCACTGTTTTCTGTCACATACTCATCTGAGTCTCTGTTATTAGAAGCACTGTTCTTAGAAAAATGACATGGTTATGCATAGACTGTAGGGCTACCTTTAACATTTAAAACACTGACTGTATCCTTAGGTGGAAACTTGTACCCTCTATTAGATACAGTTCTAGGAAATGTAAAAGAATAGGTTTGAAATATGTAATCACTTAATATTGATTTAGCTTCAGTGTCAAAGTACAAAATTCTCTAACAAGGATAGATTTTGCTTTCCTTTTATAAATATCTTTTTTATGCAGATCATAAAATACAATATTCTTAGCATTTCATTCTCCTTTGTATTTGACAGTTTTGGTCATTACAATCATAGAGTTAATTCCCCTAATTATCTTCCTGGTTATCCCCAGTTTGACAAATTTTAAAAAGTGACTGAGTATAATAAGATGTCTTTGAGAAGACTTAGACAGCACATATTTATTCAATTATTATTATAGTTTGGAATATGACATTGATCTCTAATTGATGTGACATCAAAAGATCATTAATCATGAAAATCAATTCATGATTCTGCTTTGTGTTTGTCGTTTAAAATAACTAGCACATTGCAGCATGTAATATGTAATGTAATTTGAAACAGAACGACTATTATTGACCAAAAAATAGCTGTGACATTGCATAAGTGACTAGTATCTCTACACGTGATATGAACTGATTGGAAAGCAAACAATTAAAAGACCGTCACGTCATGTGAACTATGCTACATAATTATATGACTGGTGGGGACCTTTTACAAATGTTCCAATAAACGTTAGTAGCATACTAAAAGAAATTGTTAAAATTTTATATTGACATTCAAAATGGACATTTAAAAGGAAAAAACTCAAAAAAATTCCTTTAGAAAGAATTGGGCAAAATATCTCTTTAGATGTCTGGACTGGAAACAGTGGTAACTACAGTCCACGTGTGTTTACAAGAAGTTAATACAAGTCACCATGGACAGCTACTTCAGAACTTTCATAGAATTTAACCTAAATGGCTGATGTGTTCCCTAGAATGGAGAAACATTTGAAAAAAAATAGAACTTAAAAAAAAATTTCTGAAAAAAAGCTTTGAGTTTTTTTCATCTGTTCTGAGCTATCTTGTTAGTCTAATGTATCAGCATTTCCTCTGAAGGAATGATAAGTGGACATTGGTTCTAAATTAACTTATAAAGATTAATATAAAGTCATTTATACTGAAAACTATAAATTATTCCTTCAAACAGATTTAAAGGAGAAAAGACAAAGCATGACATAGGAAAGCATGATTCTTCATGGAAGCTTTCAAATACATCAAAGTTACTCTTAACTTATGAACTCTTTGGGAAATAGTCTAATACTGTTTGCATCCACCGAGAGAGTCTCTTGATTCTCTCTTTCTCTCTGTGCGTGTATGTGTAGCATAACTCTGAAAATTAATTTTTTTCTTTATGACTCTAAAGTTCTTAACATCTAACATACCACTTGAAACTCTGCAGTCATCTATCCAGGGATTACTTACAGTTACTTCTAATTTTGTTCCTTGCTAAACTCACATTTAATAAGGCCCTCTGAGACTGATTAAATTCTTGAGATATTTCACATGGGCTTCATTGAAGGTAATTCACAGCAGAACTCAAAAGTTCCACTCTATCTACCCTCTGAGAATCATCTAGTTGCCCTGCTACAATTAGTAACTAATTGTGACAAAGCAGAACAATTTTTTAAGTTTGAAGAATTATCTTCCGTATACCTAAACTGTACCTTGAGACCAGCAAGGTCCCGGCTCACATTAACCTTCTGAAAGACACAAATTTATCTTTTGGGACTCACTAACTAATACACCTAAGTGCACAAGCAGAGTATTAAGTCAACCATCCATAGGGGATCACTGTATTTGTAAATCAGCAATGTAAAATTGGCTTGAGCATACTATATTGAGAAAGACTTTAATTAGAAAATTTGCAAATCCAGTCTTGACTGATGAAAACATTTAGTGGCAAGGGGAGAAGAGTTTTATGTTAACTTTTGGGTTTTCTCCAAAGTTCTCTGCATTAAAAGTGCAAATTTATATTGACTAAAAGACTTCAGAAACTTTAGGTGAAAGAACCACCTTAATGGAAGAAGCACCTGTCCCAGAGATGAGATGAAATTCTCCTCAAAAAAAAAAAAACATTAGAAAACATCCCTTTCAATTTAATAAATTCTCAGGTTTAAATGTGGATGTGGTTGTAGGAAACTGTAGAACTTAAAAAAATGGAGAGCCATGTTGCAGTGGGAAATTTGAATCTGTGATGAGTCTGAATACACATTCATTATTTTGTGTTTTGTGAGGTCCTCATTTTAAAGTATGAAGCACTCTATGCTTATGTCACAGACTGTTTTCAAAGTTAAATTAAAGAGTCAATGAAAACCAAAGCATGTCTATTTCTTATTCCAGTCTTCAAACTGATACAACTCAAATTTAGGTATCCATCATTCTTTAGAAAGTAAAGAAAGAGTGGACCTCGCCAATAAAAGGACAACAAAAGTATATGCTCAACTATGTTCATAGCAACATTGTTTGTAATAGCCAGAACCTGGAAACAACCTAGATGCCCTTCAATGGAAGAATGGATGAAGAAAGTATGGATCATCATATTAGAGCACTACACAGCAGAAAAAAACAAGGACTTCATCAAGTTTGCAGGCAAATGGATGGAAATATAAAACACTATCCTGAGTGAGGTAANATAAAGAAAGTATGGAATATATAAATATTAGAATACTACTCAGCAGTAAAAAAAAATGACTTCTTGAATCTTGCAGGCAAATGGACGGAAATAGAAAACACTATCCTGTGTGAGGTAAGCCAGACCCAAAAAGAGGAACATGGGATGTACTCACTCATAATTGGCTTCTAGCCATTAATAAAGGACATTGAGCCTATAATTCGTGATCCTAGAGAAGCTAAATAAGAGGGTGAACCCAAAGAAAAACATACTGTCATTCTCCTGGATATTAGCCTTCATCAGGCAATGAAAGGAGACAGAGACAGAGACCCACATTGAAGCACCGGACTGTAATCTCAAGGTCCAAATCAGGAGCAGGAGAGAGAGCACGAGCAAGGAACTCAGGACCGCGAGGGGTGCACCCACATACTGAGACAATGGGGATGATCTATGGGGAACTCACCAAGGCCAGCTGGCCTGGGTCTGAAAAAGCATGGGATAAAACCGGACTCGCTGAACGTAACGGACAATGAGGACTGCTGAGAAGTCAAGAACAATGGCACTGGGTTTTGATCCTATTGCACGTACTGGCTTTGTGGGAGCCTAGGCAGTTTGGATGCTCACCTTACTAGACCTGGATGGAGGTGGGAGTTCCTTGGACTTCCCACAGGGCAGGGAACCTTCACTGCTCTTTGGGCTGATGAGGGAGGGGGGCTTAATTAGGGGAGGGGAAGGGATATGGGAGGCGGTGGCAGGGAGGAGGCAGAAATTTTTAATAAATAAATTAATTAAATTTAAAAAAAGAAAATAAAAAGGCAAAATCAAAAATTTGCTGCCTCCTCTTATTTCTCTTTCACTTCCCATTGTAGTTCCAGTTATCCATGTCAAAGCAAGAACTTAGGTTTTATTTATGAATTTAGGAATATATTTAAATACATATTTCTAATTGTTAATTATGAGGAATTATCTTCTGTGTATCTAAATTGTACCTTGTACCAGCAAGGTCTCATATCATATTAACCTTCTCAAAAACAAGAATTTATCTTCTGGGATTCTTCAACTGAGGTGCCTAACTATAAAAGTGGAGTGTTAGGTTGAGCCTCCATAGAGAATCACTGTATTTGTAAATCATCAATACAGAATTTGTTTGGACATATTATATTGACAAACACTATCTTTTTCTTTCTTAAAATTTCATCTTTAATTTGAAATATTTGTATAATATTCAAACAATTGATTCAAACAGTAGATTCAAACAATTAATAGCAACAGTAGAAGAGTGTTATATTTGGATTTCCAACTTAGGGGTGTGTGTGTGTGTGTGTGTGTGTGTGTGTGTGTGTGCATCATACCAATTAAAGAGAAACAGGCCAAGAATTTGAGAAAGAGAGAGAGAGAGAGAGGGAGAGAGAGAGAGAGAGAAAGAAAGAGAGAGAGAGGAAGAAGAAGAAGGAGGAGGAGGAGAAGGAGGAGGAGGAGGGGTGCTTAGGAGAGTCTGAGGGAGGAAAAGGAAAGGGTAAATAATGTAATTATAATTTCAAAAATAAATATTATTATAACAAAACAAGATATCATTATTTACTCTGTATTTCTTCTTCATACTTTTTTGTTTGACTGTTGTTGAAGGCTGCTCATTTATTTCCCAGCTTCTCAGACCCGAAACAACCACACAGAAACTGTATTAATTAAAATACAGTTAATTAATTAAAATACTTGGCCTATTAGCTTAGGCATGTTCCTGGCTAACTCTTATATCTTATATTAACCCATTCATATTAATCTGTATATTGCCATGTGGCTGTAGCTTATCAGGCAAAGTTCCGGCATCTGTCTCCTCTGAGGGCTACATGGCTTCTCTTTGACTCTGCCTATTCTCTCTCTACATCTCTGTTCAGATTTTCCACCTGGCTTTGTTCTGTTAAGCCATCCTCCTGGTTTCCTGCCACCTCCCCTCCAATCTGGTCTACTCCCTTTCTGTCTCTCATTAGGAAATAAACAGGATTCTAACAAAATAAAATATAATGAGATGAAATAAAACTAAATCATCTGGGACAAAACAACTAGAAGGAGAAGAACTCAAGAATTAGAGACCTAGCAGTGCTCACTTTCAGTGATTATATAGGTATGCAGTTATATATATATATATATACACATTATGTATAAACACACACACACACACAGGATCTGGTTCAGGTACATGCAAGTCCTGCCCATTCAGCCTTAATTTCTGCGAGTTTATGTGATGTTAGATAATGTTGATTTTGAGTGCCTTGTTTTCTTGGTGTTCTCCGTTCCCTCTGGTTCTTACACTCTTTCTGCTTCCTCTTTGTCTTGGTTCCCTGTCCCTGAGGAGAAGGATTTGATTCAGACATCCCTTTTAGGGCATTGTTGTGCAATATTATTTTAACTAGGCAAAGATGTTCTACATTTGTTTATGCTGCAGAATATCACTTTAACTATGTAAAGGTGTTTTACATTTGTTTCTTCCGCCTTTGTTAAAGATTTAAAGACGTGTTACATTTGTTTTTATTGCATTTATTTAATTATGAAAAGATGTGTTTCTGCTTTACCTTGCCTGCCTTTGATACCTTATTAGTTTAATAAAAAAAAAAAAACTGAATAGCCAATAGCTAGGCAGGAGAAGGATAGTTGGGGCTGGCAGGCAGAGATAATAGGAGGCAAAATCTAGGCTCAGGGAGAGAGAATGAGGAGAGAATGAGGGAGAAGGAGGAACACTCTAGGGGCCAAAAGTCATACAGCTGCCAGCCAGACGTAAGAAGCAGTGAAAGTAAGGTATACAGAATGAAGAAAGGCAAAAAGCTCCAAGGCAAAAGGTAGATAAAGATAAATAGGCTAATTTAAGTTAAAAAGAGATAGCTAGAAACAAATCTAAGCTAGATCAAGCATTCAAAACTAATTAATAAATCTCTGTGTCATTATTTGGGAGCTAGTTGGTGGCCAAAAAAGAAAGCCTGCTACAAGGCTGAGTGTTCCAAGTTCTTTCAATCTCTACCTAATGTCTAGATCTGGGTTTATTTGTTCCCATCTGCTGCAGGAAGATACTTTTGTGTTGATGGTTGAGCAAAGTACTGGTTTATAGTATAACAGAATGTCTTTAGAAATCATTTTACCACTACAGGGTTTTATTGTTGTTTGTTTGCTTTTTATTATTATTATTATTATTATTATTATTTATTAAGTATACAACATTCTGTCTGCGTGTATGCCTGCAGGCCAGAAGAGGGCACCAGATCTCATTTCTGATGTTTGTGAGCCACCATGTGGTTGCTGGGAATTGAACTCAGGACCTTTGGAAGAGCAGGCAATGCTCTTAACCACTGAGCCATCTCTCCAGCCTGTTTGTTTGCTTTTGTAAGGAGAGTAGTATTTGGTTTTACCCTATCTAGTCTCTCGTTCTTGGTCAAACAAGCAGTGTTGAATAAAGGTTCCAACTCATGAAGTGGTCATTCGTTCAGATCAGATATTTGATGGTTATTCTCACATGGTTTGTGCCACTTAGCATATCTTGTGGTGGGACACCATTGTCGATTTAAAAGTTTGTCACTGATGTCATGTTTATACTTGTCCTCTGATAGTCTGCAGCGTACCTTTCTATAACAATGGTGCTAACACATAGGGATGAAGGTTTTCTGTAGGTACCAACTTGTCTTTTCCATCTTCAGTGTATTATGTAGCTATTGTCTTTATCAATATGGCTTGCTTTCAATTTGTGTAGAGCACCTAGAGTCTTGACAACAGCCTGAGTTGTTTAGTGATTCACATGGCTTTCCCTTTGGCCAATGGCAAATGTATTATAGATGTAACCCAATCGCTATACTGGAAGCTTCATTTGGTGACTAGAATGTCTAGCTGGGACTCTGTCTCCCTTATTATTTAATGATTTCATTTATATTACATTCATATATGTATATTTTTAAAGGAAGCTTCCATTGTATTAGGTTTCCATACTACCTATCATAGGTTCTTAATTTTAGCTGTCTCTTCACATACTTCCTTCCTCGTTTCCCTTTCCTTCCTCTCTCCATTTGATCCTCCCATTCCAGTATCTCCCAATCATCCATTCGTAAGAATCTATTCTATTTCCCTTTCCTAGGGAGATATGTCTCCCCATAATGTCTTATTCTCTACCTCAGCTCTAGGTCCTATATATTGTAGCTTGTTTATCTTTGTCTGAAAAGATAATATCGATATTTAAGTGATTACATACCATAGTTTTCTTTCTGACTCTGAGTTACCTCACTTAAGATTTCTTTTAGTCCCATGCACTTAATATTGAATTTCATGATTTCATTTCTTTTAAAAACTGAGTAATACTTCATTATTCAAATTGATCACATTTTCTTTATATATTTTCCTGTTGAGGGACATCTAGGATGTTTCCAGTTCCTGGCTATTATAAATAGAGAAAAAAAATATGTTTGAGCAAGTGTCTCTGTGATAAGATGAAGCATCATCTGGGTATATGTCTAAGTGCTCTAGTTGAGTCTTAAAGTAGATTGAATCCCATTTCCCTGAGATTCAAACTGGTTTCCATAGTCACAATACAAGTTTTAAGCATCACCATCAAATGATAAATGTTCCCCTTTCTCCATTTCTTCACCAGAATGAACTGTCACTTGGTTTAATTGATCTTAGCCATTCTGGTGTGTGTATGATAAACTCTCAAAGAAGTTTAGATTCGTATTTCCCCAATGCTTAAGGGAGTCCAGCATTTATTTAAATGTTTCTCAGACATTTGAGCTTCCCTTTTTGAGATTTCTCTCAAAAAGAATGTTTAGATATGCATCCAATACTTTATTGACTCATTTATTTTCTTGATTATCTATGTTTTTGAGATTTTTAAATATTTTGGATATCAGCCAATCTGTTATGTAGCTGATAAAAATCTTTTCCCATTCTGTAGGCATTAACTTTGTTTGAATGATGGTGTCTTTTTCTGGGCAAAAGCTTCTCAGTTCATGAGGTACCATTTATTAATTGTTCATTTTAGTGTCTTGCTGTCTGTGTTCTGTTCATGAAATTGTCTCCTGTCCATTGCATTCAAGGCTATTCTCCACTTTTTCTTCTATAAGGTTCAGTATATCTGATTTTATGTTGAGATCTTTGATGCATTTGGAATTGAGTTATGTGCAAGGTGATACATATGGATCTGTTTGGATTCTTCTATATGCTGTGCAGTTTGGCAAGGACCATTTGTTGATGATGCTGTATTTTTTCCAGTGTTTAATTGGTTACCTTGTAAAATATTGAATGTTCACAGGTATGTAGATTCACTTTTGACTCATCAGTTTGATTCTATTGACCAAGGTGACAGTTTTTGTCCCAATACTATGCTGTTTATAGTACTATAGCTCTGTGGTAGAACTTGATACCAGGTGTTATAAGAGACCACTTGTTTGTTCCCAGCTTCTCAGCCCCAAAATAAATACACAAAACCATATTATTTGCAATACTGTATGACCAATAGCTTAAGCATATTTCTGGCTAACTCATATCTTAAATTAACCTATCTCCATTAATCTGCATATTGCCATAGGCTATGGCTTACTGGGTAAAGTTCCTGCAAACT
Organism: Alexandromys fortis; assembly: GCF_014885135.2. NCBI lineage: Eukaryota > Metazoa > Chordata > Mammalia > Rodentia > Cricetidae > Alexandromys > Alexandromys fortis. The sequence continues at coordinate 526,336 of NW_026068279.1, read as the reverse complement.
TCCTAAGGAGCCTCTTTGATGCCCATCATCCTCTTGAAGTAGATTGGTACTGCTAGAAGCAAATGTGTTTCACTGTCAAGAAAAGTCTTAAGCTCTTAAAACATTTTAAATGCCATATTCTGAAGGTCTCTGAAAGATTTGAAGAATACCTATCTAACTGAAATATATTTCTATATATCTAGAAAACCCAACTGACTATACACTTGACTATTATTGATAATTATCTATTAAGCTATATTTGTTAATTTTATATTACATTTCTTAAATGAGCTGCATAAACACAGCACCGTAGTCAAGAGAAGAAAGATAGATAACAAAATTGACCTTAAGTTTGCATCAATAGACCAAGATTCTTACCAATGCAAAGTATTCATCTCTATATCATATCCTCCTTTAAATGTAAAGAAACATTTATAAACAATATTTGGGAATTTGGACGAAGCTCTCTCTAAACTGCCTGCTGCTTTTTGTTGGGCAAAGTATTTTTGTGGGTATTCATAGCAACCTTTCAGGGGGTATTGGACATCAAACCACATTAGTCTGGAAGGATTCCACAGGTTCTCATCCTCTGTGGAAACAAAAGAACCTCTTTTCAAAAGCAACATATGCTTAGACTCAAATTTTGAAGTCAAGAAACCTTTAAAACTTATGTGTTTGTTTAGCTTAGTAGCCCATACAATGAAATATCTCTCTATATTTAGCTCCTTCACAGTCAAAAAAGTCAAAGAGAACACAAAAATATACATAATCCATACTCTGTATTTATCTTCCATCTTTACATGCCTTATTTTTCTTTATTCCTATTACTTTTTCTACAAGTTTATTCTGTTTCTTTAAAGATTTTGTTTTATTTTAGGAATCTGCCCCATCTTTACAATTCACCCTCTCACCTTCTCTTTGTTACTTACCTGCTGGCCAGCCTTCTGGAGGGTGTCCCTCAGAGGTGTCCCTAGTTCCTGATCTCAGCAGGGCCTCCACCTGTGGTACCTGCACCACCCAGAACTGTGGTCAGGCAAGAGTCTGGGGAGACATGGGTCACTCTTGAAGCAAGAATACTCATTTTATTATGTTCCCAGGCAGCTTATTTAGTGCTCTGGTTGACTAGTAGCCATGCTCTAGCTCTTGGACTTTTTCACTGCAAGCCCACCAGAAACCACTTCCTTGTTATCAGGAACTCATGATGGTTTTGTGCTCAGTGCAGCTGCAAGCATAAGAAAACAAGTTGTTTACTCTAGCAAACAAGGGGCCATAGAAGACTCCACGTCTAAGGGTCTGTAGCACCCAACAATCAGGGATTTTGTTACCTCCAGAAGATCTTTTATTGAAGCTGCAAAACAATCCTACACCAGTTAAGAATTAGGGATAATAAAAAGGGTTATTTATTTGAGGGGGAAAACTTACAAATCACCATCCCAAACAACAGTCCTCTTGTCGCAAACAGGAAACAAAGTATAGTCACCAGAAAGGGAGCCAGAAGCAAGAGAGAAGGCACCCGGATCCCCCTGCTTTTTAAAGTATGAGACCACACCCCAGTGGGCTGGTATCTTAAAGGCTATTGGCTGAAGGATCAGAAGAAGCTCCCACAGCACCTCCCCCTTTTTGTTTAATTAAGAGAGTTAAAAACCCAATACAAAACAATACACACTAGGAATAGATAACAAGTATAAGATTAGAATTACAATCAGCATAAACAATGCTAAGCAAAAAAAAAAATGCTAAGTGTTTTAATAAAATTCTATCCTGTGGAGGCTAAGTTTTGTATAGGAAATGGCTTGGCTAGATTATAAGAGGACAGTAAATACAACTATCTAATCTTCAACCCCATCGAAGGCCTAAGAAGGGAGATAATATTACTTGAGCAGACAGGAAATGCAATTAAGTAGCTTCCAAAGGGAACAATATATGATGGAGACAATTAGCGACCTGAGCAATCACCCAAAGTCTCATTTTGCAATGTTGAAGCAACCAACTTTGGCTAAGGCCTAGTGTAACCGACAGACTATTTTCAGAGGCAGAAAAATTTTCAAAATCATTTTAGCCTGTCTTGGCAAGATTTGACAGTTCTGCTTATCCATTTCCAGATACTATGTAACTTGTCAGTGGTTGAGGCATTGTCAGTTCCTGGCCCAAAGGCCAGTTTTGCCAAGAAGAAAACAAGCTCCAAGTGGAGTGTCTTTGGTACTCAACATTCTCTTGGAAATAGATTGGTGCTGTCAGAAGCAGTCATGTTTTATGTCAACTGAACCCTAAGTTATTTAAATGCCATGTTCCAAATATCCTTGAAGTGGTTGAAGATTGCCTGTCTAGACAGAATATAATCTCTATGTATCTAAAGAACCTAATTAATCTGACTGTATGCACAAGCATGAACAACTATTGACTGAAAATAATTAATACCTGAATAACTTAGAGAGTAAATCAGAAGTAAGTCATAATATTAAATAATCTGTAAACAAAGTGCAACAAATGAGGACAATGACCTCAAAATGTAAACAATCTATAAGTATCTTGATCAGAGGTAGGATTAATATATAATGTGGTATGAAAATATATCTTAAAAGTTGTATCAATATACAAAAAGTTTCAAAATTACTGTCTAGTATATTTACAAACAAATTCAAAGCAGTCGATAGATAGGGATTTTTGGTTGTTGTTGTTTTTTTTTTTCAAAATTCTTTTTTTTAAACTGCTATGTTTATAGGATCTTGAATAATTACTTTTTACTTTTTAAAGGTGGCTATATATTGACAATGGTAAGATAAGCAATTAAGAGTTGCTTCAGTTACACAATAATTAGGTCTATCTTATCAACAAGTATTCTTTTTTTTTGGTGTATATATATTTTTTTATTTGGAGTTCTGGCCAGAACTTGTCATGAGAAGGTACTACATTTCAGCAGCTGGCACCCCAAAAAAGAAGCAGTCTTATAGTAGCTCTGCCTTCATCATGATGTCATCTCAACTAGGTAGAGTTGCCGCTGTGGGGCCCCATCTTCTTCCTGGAAAATTCAAAGATTACTGCAGGAAAAGGATCTGTAGGAAAAGCTATTGTTCATCATGAAACACTTAAACATCATTCATATAAACATACATTCAATGAAGAATATGATATAGACAAAAAGTCATGAAGAAAGTAAATTTTATCCTAAAGTTTTTCTTTTGTCCCATACCAGATGTCTCTTGATATGAGACAGAAACTCTGAATGTTCCTTTTAACATTTTAAACATGGATTTAGAAAAGTACAGAGCCATTATCCAACTCCAAAACCAGCTGAATGTGTGTGTGTGTATGTGTGTAAATGTAAGTATAATCCATACCTGGATTCATAAACCATATTCTGTTTTCTAGATGGTCCTTAGTGGATAGTTATTTTTTCTTCTGTCAGCATTCAAACATCCAGGGTCTCCTGAATTTTTAATGGTGTGTATTTTCATGCAAAGATAAGACCAGAACCCTGCCCCAACCCTATATGACTTTCCTTACCACCTGTATGGTTGTCACCATTGTGGATGAGCTGTCATTTCTCTGTTTCAATAGGTTTCTCCTTTTCAAAGTGAATCTTTATTAATTTTGATGGTATCCATAATTTTTCTTCTCTTGTGGAAACAAGAGTGAAACCCCTTCCCCCAGTAGTACATTTTGTGGTTTTCATTGGGAGGTCAGCACATCCTTGAAATAAACTGGTTGATTTAGTTCAGTAGACTTTTCCATTATCCAATGTCTTTCTGCAGCCGTTGTCCTCTTCTCATTAGCGTTAAGAAAATTCTGACACATACTGACAAGTCTAAATCCTGTCCTTGTACCTCCACCCCCTGTTCATCAGTTCTCATAATTACCTCAAACATTTCAAATCTTTTTACTACTGTCTTCTGTAAAGCCTGGATCTGTTCTCTGTTGAATTAGGAGCGGCAGGGCTGCGTCCCCGGCACCCGGCCGCCCGCATGGCTAGGTTATGCCCCGAAATAATTACACGGAAACTGTATTCTATTAAACACTGCCTGGCCCGGCTAGTTCCAGCTTCTTATTGGCTAGCTCTTACATATTGTTTTAACCCATTTCTAATATTCTATGTAGCCCACGAGCTGGCTTACCAGGGAGGATCTTAACCTGCGTCTGTCTGGAGTGGGAGAATCATGGTGACTCCCTCACTAAGCTTCTTTTTCCCAGCATTCTCTTCTGTCTACTCCGCCTACCTAATTTTCTGTCCTATGAGGGCCGAGGCAGTTTCTTTATTATAATTAACCAATGTCCTTTCTCCATCACTGTTGACCTGTGAATTTTTCTAATGGTTTCATTGACTCAAATAACCTCTGGTCCTCATTCTGCACATATGATTCCATAGTATGAAATTTTTCCATTAATGATAACTTCTCATTCTTGGATATTATTTGAATGGCGTACTGAGTGCCTTCCTGGAGAGAGACTCTGCCTACTAACTTATAATAATTTTTAAGCAGATTTTGATTGTCAAATTCAACAGCATCACTTCTTTCAGATAATTTTCAGTACCCTTTCACACTGGTTGAATTTTTCTGTCAAAGTAATGCTATCCTTTTCTATCATACTAATTTTTTCAGTTGACTTTTGATTTTCAATGTTATAAATTCTGTCAGCTAGCTGTTCATTATTAGTCCATAAAGACTGTATCGTTTCTAAAAGTGCCTCATTATTAGCATGTTATCAAACCATTACTTTAAAGATATAATACGGTTAGAGAGAACATGAGCAAGGAAGTCAGGACCGCAGGGGTGCATCCACCCACTTAGACAGTGGGGCTGATCTATTGGGAGCTCACCATAGCCATCTGGACTGGGACTGAAAAAACATGGGATAAAACCGGACTCTCTGAACATGGCGGACAATGAGGGCTGATGAGAAGCCAAGGACAATGGGACTGGGTTTTGATCCTACTGCATGTACTGGCTTTATGGGAGCCTAGCCTGTTTGGATGTTCACCTTCCTAGACCTGGATGGAGGGGGGAGGTCCTTGTACTTCCCACAGGGCAGGGAACCCTGACTGCTCTTTGGACTGGAGAGGGAGAAGAAGTGGGGGGAGGGGGGGGGAGGTGGGAGGCGGGCGGGAAGTTGAAAATTTTTCAATAAAAAAAATAATAAAATACAGCTGGCGCGGGCGAAGCAGGTGGCAGCGGCCGGGACTGGCGGGTACTGGCGCAATGGCAGGCAATGCAGGTGGCAGGGACCAGCGCAACACCGAGAGCAGATCGCCCTAGGACAATTAAATCAAAGAGGTAGGCCTTTGGTTGGCGAGGTCCCTGGCAAACAGGGAACCTGGTTCTTTTCCTGAAGATCCGTCTGAGGGGTGAGAGGGATCTTGGCCCCTGGCAGGAGCCAGGAAACAGAACGAGGGCAATTTGCAAGAGGAGCCTCTGGCCAGCAGGGAAACCTGATCTGGTTTTAAAAGACCAATTAGAGAGCATCAATAGGAGGAGATGGGCAGGCGCCAAGGCAAAAATTCACCCAATAATCTGAAAAACAACATGAAAGCACCAGA
>NW_026068279.1:502902-517853 GCF_014885135.2 Alexandromys fortis | reverse complement strand
GAGGGAAAGGGGAGGCGGCGGTGGGGAAGAGACAGAAATCTTTAATAAATAAATAAATAAATAATAATAATAATAAAATAAAGATATAATACGAAAAGCAAAGCTAAGTCCCAATATCAAATAAATAGATATATCAGAAAAACCATATAAGCCTTGCAGAATATCATCCATAATATAAGCAAAAACGTTATTATATTTCTGGATGGTGATAATGGTCTGCCATTATATAACTTTCAAATTTATTGATTATTTTTTAATCAAGTGAACTTTCCTCCATTATGAGAACTCAGTAAATTGTTATCTGGAAACACAAACTGCCCAAATTGCTGTGTGCCAGGGAAAGCAGCGGGGAAAGGTGAGTGTGAGCTGGAGAAATTGCCAAGTCACTGCATGGTGAGCCTACCTAGGGGCTACCTCTGCTGTGGTGGGGTTTTGACAGAAAACCACATAGGTTAAATCAAGCCAGGCGGGAGACTTTTCGGCCCCAAACATTTTGAGCTGGTTCTAGTAGTCATGGAATCAGTATCCATGTTAATTTGTACCCCAAAACCCTGAGCATCAAATGAAGCATGATTAATATAAGCCTCGTATGTGTATTTATTTTCACATAAGGCTGGTACCTTTTATAAATTTTTAACATATATTCTATCATGTGGATGACCAAATTTTACAAAATCTATATAGAAAGATCATATATGTCTTACTAAACTATTCCTAAATTTTTGTGAACTTTGAATTAAAAGTAGGAATTTTTCTCTAAATTTAAAAAATATTTTTATAGGGGCTGGAGAGATGGCTCAGTGGTTAAGAGCATTGCTTGCTCTTCCAAAGGTCCTGAGTTCAATTCCCGGCAACCACATGGTGGCTCACAACCATCTGTAATGAGGTCTGGTGCCCTCTTCTGGCCTGCAGACATACAGACAGAATATTGTATACATAATAAATAAATAAATAAATATTTAAAAAAAATATTTTTATAAAATATTTCCTCATTGTTAGTTGACCCTTTCAATATCTGCATATATACATACTTCCTCATTATATTCTGATCATTTTACTCTATTTTCTCCCTTAGACATGCAAATGACCTTACTGTTAACTTCATTTTGAATTTTATTTTTATTTTTTAAATATCCTATAGTAGTGTGTCACAAAATCATAAAATGTTTTCACTCAGGCTTACTTTAAATCTTTTGAGAAAATTTTTATATTACTCTGAAATTTCTAATATTAAATCATCAGTGTTTTCCATATTAAAAAATATTCCCCAAAGCACCACTCCAGCCTAAGGGCCCAAGACACATAAGTGCTGCCCTGGTCTGTCAGACCATGGTGGACATGTGCCTCTACAATCAATATGTGATGGAAAGTGGGAATAGAGAAACGGAGATGATGACCTCAGGAGAGAGGTGGAACTGAAGAAATGATGCTTGTGATAGATGAGAGAGGTAAGGTCTACATGCTGGTCTACATGCTGTTATTGCCAAGTAGGGTCAGCAGATGGTGTACAACAGCCTGGAGCTTATGCAGATGCACACTCATTCCTGAACCTTCCGTCCAGCTTCAGGATCACCCTGACTCTGGGCAATGATGGAGGTCCAAGATGAGGAAAGGTTCACTATCAGGATAAGACCTCCTCAAAGGACCACCTTGATCAGTGATGCTACCAGAGGTCATGTTGATGTCAGTGGTCCATAAAGTTGCCCAGGCTGTGATAAAGCCTGAGATTCATGTGGAGAAATTTAGTCTGTGCTGCTATCTAATACCTTGGTGATGACCTCGGGATTTGCTCCCTCGGGAAGCCATACCAATGTGAGTGGCATATGAAGCCACCTGAGTAAATGCTGAAGCTCATGGCCCATGCAGTCACTGAGGGCTGTGAGGGGGTCAATGGTCCTGATGTGGCCAAGGACCATGTTGATATCTGAGGCCTTGTCAGGGCTGTCACCTGAATCCATGTTACTATCCATGAGAGTGGAAGAGCTGGATCTATCCCTCATGGAAGAGCTTCCCCTCGAAGGGTCACAGCACCGCAATGCAGGAGGTAGTGTGTAGGAGAACTAGCCCTGTCCCATTCATGCGACTATACAAATTAATTAAAAATAAGAATTTTTCTAAGATCATTTTAAGTTTTAGTGCCTTTAAATCCAATAATAAAACTAGAAAAAATAATAAGACATGAGTCAAGTAAGTGGACTGTGCCGAAGTTAGAAATCCGCTTCAATAGTCCCGCTGTAAAATCGATAATACACACGACAGAAGAAGAACACACGAAACATGAAATTGTACACCTATACTGATGATTGTGCAGCTCTTCAACACACTGCATGAAACTAAGGAGACACTATTCAATATTTAAACTCACAAAAAGAAAGTTAGTAAAAATCAGAAAACCTTAGAGAAAATAAAACAGTTATATGGCATGAAGATTTATATGCAGCTATTCCAGTGATATATTCGGTATATACATTAATTTTGGTACTTTTGTAATTTTGAATACACCTCAGCAAAATAAAACAAAAGCAAAGATACATATAACAACTTGACACACCAAGAGGAATTATTTAAGAAATGGATATGGATCTCAAAATGAACTTCATAGCAAATTCCATGGCACGTTTAATAGAGAAAACAAGAAGAAAGTACTAGGAAGGATATTTGAGATAGTGAGCATGTCTACTGACATTGAAAGGCTCAGATTATTATGAGAAAATATTTTATGTCATTTCATGGAAATAACTTTTCAAATTCAGGGGAAATTGTATAATTTAACTTACACATAAAATTTTGAAATAAGATACATAAATATGAACTAGACAAGCATAAATGATACTGACCATCAAATTTTTTGTTAAATAAACTGTGGAAAGATAGTTTTAATCAATTTAATATATATATATATTTAATTTTGTAGTAATGCATTTAATTATAGTTTTAAAATTATGTAATACCTAGCTATAACACTATTGTTTTATACAAGAAACAATGAAAATCTGGGATATCACCAAAAGAAAAAAAAATAAAATTTAGAATCCAAAACTTTGAGATACCTTTGATTGAGCTATGCCATAAATTATTGATAATGTTGCTTTTAGTTGATTCCATAGTTTTGAGGGAAATTTGCAGTCAATGCCAAGGCATTTTTCTTAGTAATATCTTCTTCACAGCATTTTTTACCTCTGTATTTCTTAAGCTATAAATCAGAGGATTCAGCATTGGGATGATAAGGGTGTAGAACACAGCCACGATCTTATTTTTCTCTGGTGAGGAGATGGACCCAGGCTGGGCATACATGAAGAACACAGTTCCATAGAATAAACTCACCACAATGATATGAGAGCTACAAGTGGAGAAGGTCTTACTCCTGCCGTGGGTGGAGGGGATCTTCAGGACAGTGGAAAGAATGTACCCATAGGAAACCAGAATGATGGTTGTGGTGGAGATGATTATGAGAGCAGAGAGAATAAACAGTACAATCTCATTCACAAAGGTGTCAACACAGGAGATCTTAATCAGAGCTGGGACATCACAGAAAAAGTGGTCCAGCCTGTTTTCTCCACAGAAACGCAAGCTGAAGGTGAATCCTGTTTGTATCATGGAGTTTATGCATCCACAGATATAGGAGCCAGCCACCAAACGAATACAAGCCGACTGAGACATGCGTATAGTGTACAGAAAAGGTGAGCAGATGGCTGAGAAGCGGTCATATGCCATCACGGCCAGGAGGAAACCTTCTGTCCCAACAAAAAGAGCAAAGAAAAAGAACTGTGTTGCACACTCATTGTATGAAATTTTCTTGTCCTTGGAGAAAAAAGTAGCTAGAGTTTTGGGTGCAATGACTGTGGAATAGCAGAGATCTAAATAAGATAAATTTTGAAGAAAGAAATACATAGGTGTATGAAGTCTGGAGTCTATTTTAATGACAATTAACATGCTGATATTTCCCAATACAATGGTCAAATAGATAAGCAGGAACAGTAAGAATAAGGGAACTCGTGCTTTTGGAGATACCGAGAATCCCAGCAGAATAAACTCTGTCAGCTCAGTGTCATTCCTGCTCTGCTCCAGTTTCATAACTGAGACCTATCTGAGAAAAGAGATCACAGGGCACTGTGGTCAACTTGTGGTTCCTTTTGGGGAAAATGCTAATATAAATTGATTCTCTTTTAATAACTCATTTGACAAGATAGTTTTGAATTTAGATTAGCCAGTGTAGTGTCAAAGATGAAGCCACCCATTAACTCTAACATCATAAGCCCTGATATAAATTGAGAAGTATGAATAGAGGAAGGCACACTTCTGGATTGGATGCTACTCAGTCAAGTTAGGACACTTAGGAGTTTTCAACCTAAGTAACTCTAAGACGACTTCTAATCTCTCAGTACATCCAAGTCCTCTTCTGTAGGATGGGAACTGCTAATAATACCTACTATACGAGGTTCTTTCAAGGATTGCAGGAAACAGAGAATGAAGCGGTAGTATTTATAACAACCCAAACACATAAAATTAGATAGTAGTCAAATGCTTTAACACATACACATACAATTCTTTGAAATTTAGAAACGAGAAATTTGTTGAATCTACTTCCCCACTAAAAGACGTAGTGAACTTGGCTCTTTTAACACAATAATTTATGAAGAAAAAAACTATAAAGGTGAAAGAGAGCAAGGAGAGGCATCTGGGATATGTTGGAGAAAAAACATAAGTGAGGAATGATGTTTTTACATTTTAATGTAAAAAATTTTAAATAAAAAATTTCATGTGTACGTAAAGACATTAGGACACAGGAGGTTGCAGTTTCACACGGTGAAGTAAAGCACCAGCCTGGAAGAATGTCATCCCAGTGAGAAATCAGCCCCATGTCCCCTGTACCTGCCTGACATAGCTAACGCCTGTGTTCTACATCACTTATTGCTCATCTCCGAAGGTCAGTGGCTTCTTTTTGGGAAGCCAAGTCACAGCACTTCTTTTCTTTGTCCCAGCTTTAAACATATAAATTATTTGTTTATGTAAAATGTCGTGGTTGCCACTTATTATTAACTTCCCCAACAAGAATCATTTTTTCTCTGTGAATATTCTAAAAACACAAAATAAATAAATCAGGTTTACTTCTTTAGTAAATATAAATGCTTACTATTAAATAACAAAAAATACATCAATAACCAATTAATGGCAAAAATATCTGAAAAGCTAAATCTAAATAGAAGAATAGATTTTATGATCCTGGGGGCCTAGCTGTCATATTTAATTTCAGATTGGCAAAAACAGTTCCTTCTATTTGAGGAACTTTTGATGAACTTCTGAAGTTGCATATTTTTATTTCAAAATCCTATAAATAAACATACAACAGAGAGAGAAAAAGTGAAAGTGACTTAATTTCTGTCATATTTTATGAAGGATAAAAGTATTTCTTTATAAAATCATGATATTTGGTTCACATAAATTTGGGTTATGCTGAGTGGTGGTGGCACATGACTTTAATATCAGCACTCGGAAGACTGAGGAAGGTGAAGTTCTGTGAGTTCGAAACCAACCTGGTCTACAAGAGCTAGTTCCAGGACAGGCTCCAAAGCTACAGAGAAACCCTGTCTAGAAAAAAAAAAGCGATTATAATCCCTGCCTTTTATGTCTCTGGCTACTTTATCTCAGCAATTCAGTTAAATGTTTAATTCCATGTCCTTATTTTATTATCAGTAACTTGTGTAATAGAAAATTGATTCAATAGATTGTCATAAGGATTGCCCAAAGTTATATATAAAAAGTAAGTAAAATATCTAGCCCTTGTAAAATGGAAAGTCCTGAATAAATAATTCATACTTGAGAGAATGAACTGAAAACAAGAATTATTTGCTAAAGTAAAATAAGATCTACATGAAAACTAATTTTTTAACTTTTGAAATACAGATCTGGCTACCTGAAAAGCCTCACTAATGAATTTAAAAGCTTATTGTTTTTTAAGTCATATTGAGAAAAGTATAACAATTAACAAAAGTATTTTATCTTTCATATAGATTCTTCAAGCATCAAACCACACGCACCAAGCAGACCTTTCTGATTTCATGTATAACATGTCCTCACCTCATAACCCTCAGAAGAAATCCCTACACTGGGTTTTCAGCTCAAACTCAAGAGTACCTTTTTATATTAGTTAATGTAAAAGTGAAAGCATCATAATATCCAGCTGCATAATACTCTCAAACCAGGAAAGCAAATCTGAAATTTCTTGAATATACACATATATTTCTATGAAAATAAAATAAGTCCCAGGGGTCAATTAGGTCAGCATTTGGTGTATTTTCTGACTCACTGGAATCATCTGGGAAGTGTTTTGTTCTTGTTTTTATTAATTAATTATTAATTAATATAAAATTGTAAAAGTCTACATGGGACATGGTGAGTTTAGGATAGGCATTCTTCATTGTCTGATTCCTAATGACTCTTATAATTTCAGTTTCTATGAAAAAAGTTCAAAGATAAGTAGAGTAGGCTACAATATTTCCTCACTCAAAATTCACCATTGATTATAAAGAATTTTTGAACGAATATTATATTATTTCACAAAAACCGCTTCTAGGAGTCCCTGCATTTATTTAACAAAAATGAAATATTATGAATTTTTTCTTGTTTCTGGTGTCAGTGTATGCTGAGAAGTGGATCACACAAACCTAGTACTGTTCGTTGTATAAATACTTATTTAATAATATTGATGCTTGAAATAAAAATTATAAATTCAATCAGAAAATGTTGATGTAAAAGATACGAATACATAATATTTTTCAAACTTATAAAACTCTTTAGCTGGAGGCTGGAGAGATGGTTCAGCGGTTAAGAGCATTGCCTGCTCTTCCAGAGGTCCTGAGTTCAATTCGAAGCAACCATATGGTGGCTCACAACCATCTGTAATGAGATCTGGTGCCCTCTTCTGGCCTTCAAGTATACACACAGAAAGAATATTGCATACATAATAAATAAATAAATAAATAAATAAATAAATAAATAAATATTTTTAAAAAAATAAAAAACTCTTTAGCTAACAAAACAATAACAATAAACCCCCAGAAGATTAAAGAACAAAAATCTATATTACTAATCTGCAAAATAAAAAGTACTTGAATTATAATTCCAACACAATTCTTTTTTTAATTTATTTATTTCTTTATTAATTAATTAAAGATTTCTGTCTCTTCCCCACCGCCGCCTCCCCTTTCCCTCCCCCTTCCCCATTCAAGTCCCCCTCCCTCGTCAGCCCAAAGAGCAATCCAAACTGCCTAAGCTCCCACAAAACCAATAGGTGCAGTAGGATCAAAAACCCATTGCCATTGTTCTTGGGGTCTCAGTAGTCCTCATTGTCCGCTATGTTCAGCGAGTCCGGTTTTAACCCAGGCTTTTTCAGACCCAGGCCAGCTGGCCTTGGTGAGTTCCCGATAGAACATCCCCATTGTCTCAGTGTGTGGGTGCACCCCTCGCTGTCCTGGGTTCCTTGCTCGTCCAACACAATTCTTCACAGATCTTGAAAGAACAAACTTCAGTTTCATATAGAAAGACATAGAGAGATGCAAATCCTTAATACTAGAAGAATTGTTGGAAGTATTTTTATTTCTGTTTTGAAGTTGTGCTATCAAGCTATAAATAATAAAAATAGTAAAGTATTGGCACAAAAACAGACACATTGATCAATAGAATAGAACTGAAGACCTAGTCATAAATCCATACACCTATGGACACCTGATTTTTGACAAGGAAGCAAAAACCACACACTGGAAAAAAGACATCATCTTTAACAAATGGTATTGATAAAACTGGAAGACTCCAAATACATTCATATTGATCACCCCACAAAAAATTGCATAAGGATCAAAGACTTTAACATAAAACCAGATATACTAAACCTGGTGGAAGAGAAAGTGGGGAATAGCCTTCAACTCATTGTCTTAGATGAAGACTTTCTGAACAGAACACAGCACAGGCACCATGATCAACAATAAATAAATGGGACCTTGTAAAGGTGAGAAGCTTTGCAGTAAAGGACGCTGTCATTCAAAGCACTGGCCTACAGAATGGGAAAAGATTACTTTAAATTATTATCTGATAGAAGGCTAATATTCAAGATATATAAAGAACAAAATAACATGGATATCAATAAAACAAAAAATCAACTAAAAATGGAGTGCAGATCTAAACAGAGAATTCTCAGTAAAGGAAACGTGAATGACTGCGAAACACTTAAAGAAATGTTCAATATCCTTAGTCAACAGGGAAATGCAATTCTAAACTACTTTACTCATGTTACAACCACCAGAATGACTAAAATCAATAAAACAGGTAAAATCTCATGCTGGTGGGGATGTGGAGAAAGGGGGACATTCATCCATTGCTGGTAGCACTATACACTTATACAGTCACTAGGGAAATCAATGTGGAATTCCCTCAGAAAAATGAGAATCAATCTATCTCAATATCCAGCTACACCACTTTTCGGTATAAACCCAATGGATATTTCATCCTATCAGAGAGACACCATGCTCATTGCTGCTGTATTCATAATAGCCAGAAACTGGAAACAATGTAGATGTCTCTCAACAGTAAAGTAGATACAAAAAAGGTGGTGTATTTACACAATGTAGTAATAATCATCTGTTTCAAACATCAACCAAAAAAGAAATCATAAATTTCCAAACAAATTGATGGACGTAGAAGGCAATCACCTCAAATGAGATAACCCAGCCCATAAAGGCAAATAAAGACCCAGAAAGTCTTCATCTAAGACAATGAGTTAAAGGCTATTCCCCACTTTCTCTTCTATCAGGTTTAATATATCTGGTTTATGTTGAAGTCTTTGATCCTTACGGAATTTTTTGTGGGGTGATAAATATGAATGGTACATATTTGTTTATATTTAGATATTAGCTGCTAAGTCATTGACAACCAAGGTATAGAACTACAGAGATTAAATATAGAGTAAAGAAATAAGAGGAGACATTCAGATGTCTCTAGGAAAGGGAAATAGAATAGATGTTTTTAGGCAGTTGGGGGAGACTGTACCAAGAGAATCAAGTGGAGAGGGGGAGGGAAGACAGAGTTGTGGGAGGAAAGACAGTTAAATATGAGAAGAGACAGTTAAAAGGAGTAGTATGGAAACCTAATACAGTAGAAGATTCCTAAAATATATGCATATATGAAGATGATCTAAAAATTGCCAAATAGGGCAGACAGAACCCCAACTGGACATCTCTTGTCATCAAATGAATCTTCCTGTACCAGGATTGGGTTACCTCTAATTGAGTTGGTGGCCATAGAAATCCCATGGGAATGCTCATATAACATGGACTGTAGCCCAGTCTGTAGATTTCTCTCCATAAACTGAAGGCAAGCCCCACAGATGAAGACAATACCATCGCAACATATTGAACCTTGAGAAGTCGGGCTGGTTCCTACAGAGAAAGCCTTTACTCTGCAGATGTGGAAGCCAACAGTGAGTATTTCCATCTTGACTTAAGGTTAGAGAGTTCAAGATTGTAAAGGCCAAATAACAGGATATTTGGCCAAAGATGTGTTCACTAGATGTGTTTTGCTCCTCAAGGCCAAATAACATAATGTTTGACCAAAGGCGTGATCACTAGATGTTTTATTCCTCAAGGCCAAATAACAAGATTTTGATCAAAGGTGTGGTTACTCAATGTTTTGAGAATTAAGGATGTGATTATGCTTGTTTGTTTCTTGAACCATAGTAAGGAAGCCAAAAGACTTTTTCTTTTGACTTCTTCCTTTTTGCTTTGTGTATAAAAGGTCTATGAAAAATAAACTCAAGTCTGCTAGATTATTTGCTCAGATTCCTCCTGATTCTATCTTCTGTCTTTTGTCTCTTTCTTTCTTAATCCTTTGGATAACTGTCATGGATTAAGTAAAATGCTGCAGGGTCCCTGGCGGTTGTAGTGGAAGAAATGCTGCAGGTCCCTGTCTTATATTATTTTATTGTTATCCCTTAGAAGCCTGTTTGTTTCCTAATCAGAGACAGAAACAGGGTGGATCTGGGCAGAAGGGGAGGGAGGTAGAGATGAGCTCCAGGAGGAGAGACATGGGAAACTATAATTAGAATATGTGAGAAAAAAATCTGTTTTCCATAAAAAAGAAAAATAGACACATTATAGTATTGGATGTATGTGTTGTGTGCACATATTTTACATTCTCAAACAAATATATTTTAAAATATGTAGTTAATGTAACTACATACTAGTTGAGGAGTGTAGCAAACTTTTTCATTAGCTGTCACCACAGAAATAATTACATGGAAACTTATTATTAATTATGAAAGCTTGGCCTTTAGCTTAAGCTTGTCTCAACTAGCTTGTAACTGAAACCATTTATATTAATCTACATTCTGTCACATGACATTACCTCTCATCTTGAACCATCCTTTTCTGCTCATCTGGCTGACAACTCCACCCTTCTCTCTATCCCTGGAAATCCTGCCTAACCTCTTCCTGCCTAGCATTTGGCCATTCTGCTTTTTATTAAATCAATCAGAAGGCGCCTTGGTAAAGACATATATTCACAGTGTAAACAAATATTCTGTAAGAGGGGTAGGGACTAGAGAAAGAGGAGGAAGGGGGAGGGAGGGGGACTGATTGGGTTGTAGAAAATCAACTAATAATAAATAAATAAGTATTAATAATTTAAAAAAACAAACAAAAAACTCTTCTTTCATGATGTAGCAATAAAACATGAAAACCATGATGTATTCCTATAGCAAACAATTCCCTAAAAGAAATTACTTAATTTATTTGTTTTTGTCAAATTACAGTTTCACAGGTTTAGCCCATAATAATCATGGCAGCACAGAGGCAGACATGCTACTGGAGAAGTAGCTGGCAGTCCTACATCTGCAAGCAACAGAAAGAGAAACCCAGTGGGTTTGGCTTGGACTTCTATAACCTCAAAGCCCACACCCAGTGGCACATTCCTCTAACAAGTCTACACCTACTCCAACAAAGCTGCAATTTCTAATCCCTCCCAAGTAGTTCACACACCCTAATGACCAAGTATTCAAATATATGTGCCTATGGGAGCCATTTTTATTCAAATCATCCTCATAGCAATATGCAAACGTAACTCAAATCAACATAAAAAGCACAAACTAAAACCAAAGTATTACTATGCAATTTTACATATGTAAAATTTTATACATGTAAAACCACACATATAAAACAATACATAATGGTAATGACTATAAATTACATATATTTTTTCAATATAAATAATATTTTAAGTTATTTTTGAGAATTGCTTACATTTGTACAATGTATTTTAGTCATATCAATCCACTACTACCTTCCTCTAACTCTCTCTTGTGCCCCCCACACAATCTCCTCCCATTTTCATATCTTCCTTCTACTCTTTTTTTTTTCTTAAAACATGTCTTCTTATGTTCTTATGGCTGGATTTGTATTTTCTGTATACCAGGTTGGCCTTGAATACACAGAACCTACATCTGTATGCTAGGTGCTAGAATTAAAAATATATCATGACTGAAATCATCTATTTCTTGGTTATTAATAACATTGAGTCCTATTACTGCTGCCCATCTTCATGTGGATGTGACTATCTACTGGGACATGGGCAGCCTATAAGCTGCCATGTTCTCAAAAAAGAGTGAAACTTCCTTTGGTAGGCATCAGTTTCCAATGTCTGGTCAACCAAAGGCTCATCCCCTGGTCATGTAGGAATATTGATTGTATGATCTTGTCTAGATCTTGTGCATGTAGCCACAAATTGATGAATGCATTACCCATGCCATGTCAACAAGTCATAATATTGTAGATTTTACCCCATCGTTTTCATTCTTTCTTCTCCGTCTCCTACAAAATCTCCTGAGCTAGGGTGTGAGACAAGGGCTTGATATGAATGATTTATCCACAAATGGTTACTCATTTACTTGTACACGGTGCTTTGACTTGTTATATATCTGCATTACCTACTGCAAAAAGAAGTTTCTCTGACAAAGGTAGAAGTAACACAAATCTTTAGGAATAAACACAACTATTTAGAGGGCAGCTTGACCCCATAACCATTTAACAAACCAATAGCAGTAACTTTCCATTTAGAGTCTGTGAGTTCCCCAGTCATGGGATTTTGGCCAATTTACAGTATAAGACATTAAATCCCTCATGTGAGGCAGACTTTA
Source organism: Alexandromys fortis (assembly GCF_014885135.2). NCBI lineage: Eukaryota > Metazoa > Chordata > Mammalia > Rodentia > Cricetidae > Alexandromys > Alexandromys fortis. Next base: position 505,672 of record NW_026068279.1, on the reverse strand, counting down.
CATCAAATCATAAAATGTGTGATTACCCTCCTACCAGTTATATCACTCTTATGCCAATGGGCACATCTTGCCATGTAGGTCAGTGTGCTAGCATGTACAGGTCAGCACTTAGAGACACCTATGATTTCTTTTCTCTCTCAGCAGGTTGTGTAACAACTTTTGGAACTATATAAGCTATCCAGAAGGGAGAATCCACCATCTACAGTTGAAGTTGGGCTCTATGTGTTGTAGGCAAAGTGAGTAGTGTCTTCAGTAATAACATTATACCATCTAGCTATGATGAGCAAACAAGAGCAATTGCAACAATATGTTCCATTTCGGGTGCCTCTGGAGGCAAAGAGGTGTTACAATTGTTTACACTACACTATCTTACTTAACTGTGTAAAGGTGTGTTGCTTTTGTTTATGCTGTATTTGTTTAAGGATGCAAAGATATGTGGTTAATTATATAAAGATGAGTTGCTTCTGTTTCACCTGGCCTGCCTAAGGCACTTGATTGGTCTAATAAATAGCTGAATGACAAGCCGTTAAGCAGGAGAGGGATAGTTGGGTCTCGTAGGCTGGAGGAATACATAGGAGGAGAAATCTAGGCTCAGGGACAGAAAAGACAAAGGAAAGAATGGGGGAGACGGGGAGGGACACACCCAAGGCCAGAAACCACTCAGCTGCCACCCAGACCCAAGAAACAGTGGAAGTATGATATACAGAAGGAAGAAAGGTAAAAAAGATCCAAGGTAAAAGGTAGATAAAGAGAGGCAGGTTTATTTAAGTTAAAAAAAAAAAAAGCTAGCCAAAAACAAGCCTAACCTAGGTCGAGGATTCATAGCTAATAAGGTTCTATGTCATGACTTGAAAACTGGTTGGTGCCCCCCCCCAAAAAAAAGCCTTGTACACCTACTCATTCCTGAACAACAGTCTAAATAAGTATCCAATGGTTTGATTTCTGATGCCCTTAACCACCAGGATGAGATTATTTTTACTCTGATAGGATCCAATGTTGGGGATTTGTTAGTGTGAAAGTAAGAAATTGGTGCCCATATAATGTTTTATGGTCAATTACAAACAACAAAAATCTACAGATGGAATGAAAATTGAGTCAGACTTGTCTGGAGGCCATTTTTATATTTTCACTCTCTCGGTCCTGTGTGTGGTGTTGAAATGATGAAAATCTAGGACCCTGTAGAACAATAGAAAATTTCTCTTTCGCTTAGGTGGGCTTGACTCAGGAAGTGGAAGGTGACATGGTTCAATGTCATTGGTTGACATAAAAAGTGTAATATACATATATGGCAAAATTTTAACAATTACATAAAGATAATTTTTTATATTTGCTACCTAATCAATTGAAATTTCATTATAAAATGAGAAGTTATATGCTTTCATATATTCAGTATAAACAAAATAATGTTCTATGCATTTTTGCTAGAATTATTACTCTATGAGACTTATATAATTATATTTGTGATCATATACAGCTTAGAAAAGAAATTTTGTTCACTAAATAAAGGTTTCATAAATATCACTGAGAACATTTCCCACCTAATATTTTTTGCACAGCATCTTTGACATCTCTGTTTCTTAGACTATATATTAGAGGGTTCAGCATGGGTATTATAAGTGTGTAGAACACAGATACAATCTTGTTTTTGCTTTGGGGAGGAGATGGACCCTGGCTGGGCATACATGAAGAACACAGTTCCATAGAATAAACTCACTGCTACTATATGAGAGCCACAGGTAGAGAAAGTCTTACTCCTTCCTTGGGTTGAGGGGATCTTCAGGACAGTGGAAAGAATGTACCCATAGGAAACCAGAATGATGGTTGTACTGGAGACGATGATGAGACCAGAGAGAATAAACATTACATTCTCATTCACAAAGGTGTCAGAACAGGAAATCTTAATCAAAGCTGGGACATCACAGAAAAAGTGGTCCAGCCTGTTTTCTCCACAGAAACGCAAGCTGAAAGTGAAACCTGTCTGTACCATGGAGTTGATGCATCCACAAATGTAGGAGCCAGTAACCAACTGAATACAGACCTTTTGGGACATGTGTACAGGATAAAGGAGAGGAGAGCAAATGGCTGAGAATCGATCAAATGCCATGACAGCAAGAAGGAAGCATTCAGTTGTAGCAAACAAAGCAAAGAAGAAGAATTGGGTGGCACAACCATTGTAGGAAATTTTCTTTTCACTTGTCAAGAGGTTGGCTAAGATTTTGCAGCAATGACTGTGGAATAGCAGAGATCCAAATAAGACAAGTTTCTAAGGAAGAAATACATAGGTGTTTGGAGTCTGGAGTCCATCTTAATAATCATTATCATGCTGACATTCCCTACCACAGTGACCATGTAGATCATCAAGAACGCCAAGAATAAAAAGACTTGAAACTTTGGAGGGGCTGTAAAGCCCAACAAGACGAACTCGGTTATATCTGAGTAATTCCTCTTCTGCTCACTCTTCATAGCTAATATGATGATAAAACTTGAAATGGCAAAAAATAAACCTAAGAGTCAGAATTTTAGTAAAAATAACTGCCCACTCAGCATGGAAGCACACTTACCTTGTTCATTTTACTTTATAAAACATCAAGGCCATAAACAATCTCCCCATTGAGTTGTTTAATCCAGTGAGTTTTTCATTATACTTACCTGTAATAAATGCAAATGGGACATCTAAATTCTATTGGGAAAACAGAAATTCCAGAAAAATGTCTGGAATCAGGAATTTTGTTTTGAATTTTCCCATAGATTCTATCACCTGTTTACTGAC
>NW_026068279.1:489693-501457 GCF_014885135.2 Alexandromys fortis | reverse complement strand
ATATAATAAATACTCCACGGAGATCAAAAGGCTCTATCATCAGTAAACTACTTTGTACCATGATGCAGAAAAAAAAGAAACAAATGAAAAGAAATAGAATAAAGGAAAAAAGGAGAGAAGAGAGAAAATTATTAATTGGTGAATTCATCAGACCTTTGGGAAATTAAAAGAGCTCTCTGGAGAACATGAAAACTGACTTTCTACACAGAAGAAACTAATAACAGTGACACAATGTGACAAAAGGTACACTTGGACTATATTTCTTATAGTCCTGATTAACACAGAGAAGTTCATTAATATCTGGATAGATTATAGATTTACATTTATAGAGCCATGTCTTGTGTGGTTGTGTGTTTGTTATATTCAAGTGTGTCTTTATGCATGTGTGGGGTGTATATTTTTGGTACACTTGCTTGTGCACATAGATGTGGAAGCCAGTGTGACTTACAGCATCTTTCTCAGTCACTTTATACCATAAGTTAGTTTGAGATGATCTAGAACTAAGTGTGAATGTCACCACTATAGACAGATTGAATATCCATTGGCCTTGGGTTTTTCCTTTGTTCCTGCCCTGTTCTCCAGAGCTGGAGTTCCAGATGCATGCCACCACACACAGTGTTTATATGGGTTCTGTACAGACAATTTATTCTGAGCCAAGGACTCACTTCTTATCTCAATTATAAATACAATGTGCTGATATTAGTCATGAGGCAATTAATATAAAATAATTTTAGTAAACTGAAACCATGTATTTTTAAAACTAGATGAACTAACAATATAGGCTACCAAAAGTATACCTAGGGCTGCCATCTTGAATTCAGGCAAAAGAAGTAGTTTTAAAAGACTCCAGAGTTTTGGTTAGAGGACAAGATTGAGACAATAATGGAAACTGACAACGATAAATGAATGGAAATATTGGCCAAGTAAATGGCGCAGTTAGTAAATTAGGTATCATAAACAGCTGAACATAATTGCATGGCCTGTAACTCTAGCACTGAGAGTGTTGTGGGTGGAAACTCTTGGATCCCTGAAGTTTATTGACCAGGCAATCTAGATCTAGATAAACTGATGAGCTTCAGGTAAACTGAGAGATCCATTCAGTGTGATTCAGGATAGACATTCATTTTCATCCCTGCCCACACACATATATGTCAGTATCACGGGTAGTCTCACATCCCCAGGATCGACAGGAAAATCACTCTTCCCTCCTCACTGGTGAAGCAATGAACGATCTCTATGGTATCCTGGGCATACATACATAGGGTAAGCCATAAGGACAGATCTAGCAATTTGATTGGAACACCAACCAAATTGATCTTAGGACAAGTATCCCTAATTCTATGGCTCCAGCTGAGCCCCCCACCCCCCAGGGCTTGACTGGAGGAAGGCATGCCTATCTCTGGAGCTGCGCTTTGATTGAAAATGTGCTCTATTCCCCAGGGGACCCCAGCTCCCAGGCCTAGTTTGCAGAGATCTGGGTGTAAGATAGGTCACCAGTCCTCTTGTGAAACCTGTGAGGTACTCCAAACGATGTCGTTTCATTCATTGATTACTGTCCAGGTATAATGAAGCAGCTGATGGGGTTGGAAGCAGAGGTGGTGCTCCTGGGTGGGGTGAACAGGATTCCAGCTATTAGGAGCAGGAAATGCATCTTGGCAATTATCTACAAAGAGAAAAGAAGAGAAACTTGTCTAAGGGGAGCGGTATTTTTTCCTCCTTTCTTGGACTAGACTAGGATGTTATATTAACCTGCCTTATCAGCATGATAGCTCATGCTGTTGGGGATGTGGAGAAAGGGGAACATTCATCCATTGCTGGTAGCATTGCAAACTTATACAGTCACTAGAGAAATCAATGTGGCATTCCCTCAGAAAAATGAGAATTGATCTATCTCAATATCCAGCTACACCACTCTTGGGTAGAAACCCAACGGATGTTTCACCCTATCAGAGAGACACTTGCTCAACCATGTTCAATGCTGCTATATTCATAATAGTCAGAAACTGGAAACAATGTAGATGACTCTCAACAATAAAATAGATACAAAAAAATGTGGTGTATTTACGCAATGTAGTAATAATAATCTGTTTCAAACAAAATAAGAAATCATTAAATTCCCCAGCAATTGATAGACTTAGAAGACCATTATCTCAAATGATATAACCCAGGCCCATAAAGACAAATATACTGCATATTTGCTTATATTTAGATATTAGCTGTTAAGTCAATGACAACCAAGCTACAGAACTACAGAGATTAAATATAGAGTAAAGAAATAAGAGGAGACATACAGATCTCTCCAGCAAAAGGAAATAGAATAAATCATTTTTAGGCATGTTGGGGGAGACTGTAACAAGAGGATCAAGTGGAGAGGGGGAGGAAAGACAGAGTTGTGGAAGAAAAGACAGTTAAATATGAGAAGAGACAGTTAAAAGGAGTAGTATGGGAACCTAATACAGTAGAAGATTCCTAAAATATATGCATACTTAAAGATTATCTAAAATTTGTCAAATAATAGGGCAGACAGAACCCCTACTGGACATCTCTTGTCATCAAATGAATCTTCCCATACCAGGACTGGGTTACAAATAATTGAGTTATTGGCCATCGAAGTCATATGGGAATACTCATATAACATGGACTGTCACCCAATCTGTAGATTTGTCTCCACAAACTGAAGGCAAGCCCCACTGATGAAGACAATACCTTTGCAACTTATTGAACCTTGAGAAGTCGGGCTGGTTCCTACAAAGAAAGCCTTTACTCTGCAGATGTGGAAGCCCACAGTGAGTATTTCCTTCTTGACTTAAGATTAGAGAGTTCAAGATTGTCAAGGACAAATAATAGGATGTTTGACCAAAGGTGTGGTTACTAGATATTTTGAGAATTAAGGCAGTGATTATGCTTCTTTGTTCCTTGAACCATGGTAAGGAAGTCGAAAGACTTTTTTTTTTACTTCTTCCTTTTTGCTTTGAGTATAAAAGGGCTATGAAAAATGAACTCAAGTCTGCTATATATTATTTGCTCAGAGTCCTTCTGATTTTACCTTCTGTCTTTTGTGTCTTTCTTTCTTAATTCTCATGCCCCATTTTAGGTATTGTTCAACAAGTCGGCTGGTCCTAACTAGAAGATACCAAAAGAGAAACATAAACATCAACCCAGCCAAAAACCTTTGCTCTAGAAGACTGTCCTTCCGGCAAGATATGATAGGATAGTAATTGCACAAAGCTTGTGGGAGTTACCAGTCAATATCTGACTTGATGCAAGGCCCACTCCATGAAACGGAATGCATATCCAACACTGCTTGTGTTATCAAAACTAGATAGTCCAGGGGTTAAAACCGGTCTCGCTGAACATAGCGGACAATGAGGACTACTGAGACCCCAAGAACAATGGCAATGGGTTTTTGATCCTACTGCACGTATTGGCGTTGTGGGAGCCTAGGCAGTTTGGATGCTCACCTTACTAGACCTGGATGGAGGTGGGTGGTCCTTCGACTTCCCACAGGGCAGAGAACCCTGTTTGCTCTTTGGGCTGACGAGGGAGGGGGTCTTGATTGGGGAAGGGGAAGGGAAAGGGGAGGCGGCGGTGGGGAAGAGACAGAAATCTTTAATAAATAAATAAATAAACACACAAAACATTTAGCAATAAAATTACTCTTAATGTTATTCTACTATACTCATAGATCAGTGCTTTGCTTAGCCATCATAAGAGAAGCTTCAAAACCCAGCAGAAGAGGAGGCAGAGAGTAAGAGCCAGATGGAATGGAGGACCCCAAGAAAAGAAGGCCCTGTAGATCAACAAGATTGATGCACATATAAACTCACACAATTGAGACAGCATGCACAAGGCCTCCATGGGTCTGCCTAGTTGGGGTCCTACAGCTGAAAGAAGTGGACATATGACAGCAACCCTAACCACTGGGAACAAACTAGTCATGGGGTAGGCTGTATGCTCAGTACTAACTGGACAACACAAAACAAACTCAATGACATCTTTCAAGGTTTTTTTTTTTTCCTAGTGCTCTGGTAGAGCTTCAACTTTTTCTTAAAAAAATATTGTTTATTTTTATTATATTTAAATTATATTTTTCTTTTCTCTCTTTTTTACTCTCCATGTGATTTGTGTGTCTAATATAGTATAATTTAGCATTATATGGGTTTCCTGATTATGCAGATGAGTGTGTCTCAAGCTTTGCGCCTTCTCTTGGGTTCTTTTCCTTTGATCATTCATTTTGTCCAGCTCCTCGTGTTAGTTTTTATTTTATCTTATATTATTTTATCATTTTCCCTTAGAAGCCTGTTTGTTTCCTAAAGAGAAACAGAAACAGGGTGGATCTGGGTTGAAGAGGAGGGAGGTAGAGATGAGTTCTAGGTGTATAAACATGGGAAACTATACTTAGAATATGTGAGAAAAAAATCTGTTTTCATTAAAAGAAAATATATGCATAATAGTATTGAATGTATGTGTTTCATACCCATATTTTACATTCTCAAACAAATATATTTTAAAATATGTATTCAATGTAACTAGATACTAGTTGAGGGGTGTAGCAAGCTTTTTCGGCAGCTGTCACCTTACAAATAACAACATGGAAACTTATTATTAACTATGAAACCTTGGCCTTTAGCTTAGGCTTGTCTCAACTAGCTCATAACTTAAACCATTTATATTAACCTACATTCTGTCACTTAGCATTACCTCTCATCTTGAACCTTCTGTTTCCCCTCATCTGGCTGACAACTCCACCCTTCTTCCCAGAGTTCACTCTATCTCTGGAAATCCTGCCTGACGTCTTCCTGCATAGCTATTGGCCATTCTGCTTTTTATTAACCAATCAGAAAGCACCTGGGTAAAGACACATCTTCACAGTGTAAACAAATATTCTGTAATGGGGGAAGGGACTGGGAAAAGAGGAGGGAGGAAGGGGAAACTGATTGGGCTGGGGAAAATCAATTAAAAATAAATAAATATTAATAATTTTAAAAACAAACAAAAAACTATCCTTTCATGATATATCAATTCAACATGAAAATCTGTGATGTAGGGTTTTCCTATATCAAACAATTCCGTAAAAGAAACTACCTTAGTTTCTTTGTTTTTGTCAAATTACAGTTTCACAGGTTTAGTCCATTATAATCATGGCAGCACACAGACAGACATGCTACTGGAGAAGTAGCTGAGAGTCCTTCATCTGGATCCACAGGCAACAGGAAGAGAAAGCCAGTGGGTTTGGCTTGGACTTCTATAACCTCAAAGCCCACACCCAGTGGCACATTCCTCTAACAAGTCTACACCTACTCCAACAATGCTGCAATTCCTAATCCCTCTCAAGTAGTGCACACATTCTAATGACCAAGTATTCAAATATATGTGCCTATGGGAGCCATTTCTATTCAAACCATCACATCATCCTCATAGCAATATGGAAACAAAACTCAAATCAACCTAAAAAGCACAAATTAAAACCAAAGTATTAATATGCAATTTTACATTTGTAAAAATTTTATATATGTAAAACTACACATATAAAACATTACATAATTATGACTATAAACTACATATAATTTCCATTATAAACAATATTTTAACTTATTTTTGAGAATTGTTTATAATTGTACAATGTATTTTGTTTATATCAATCCACTACTATCTTCCTCTAACCTGCTCTTGTGCCCCCCCACACACACCCTCTCCTCCATTCTTTGTATCATCCTTCTACTCTTTTATTTTTCTTAAAACAGGGTCTTACTGTGTACTTATGGCTGGACTTGTATTTTATATATACCAGGTTGGCCTTGAAATCACAGAACCTACATCTGTATGCTAGGTGCTAGAATTCAAAAGGTGTCGTGACTGAAATCATCTTTTTGTAAGTTCTTAATAACCTTGGTTCCTATTACATATGCCCATCTTCATATGGATGTGACTATCTACTGGTATATGGGCAGCCTATCAGCTGCCATGTTCTCAAAAAAGAGTGAAACTTCCTTTGGTAGGCATCAGTTTCCAATGTCTGGTCCACCAAAGGTATGGCATCAGGTGTTTAGCTTCTGGTCATGTAGGAACATTGATTGTATGATCTTGTCTAGATCTTGTGCATGTCAACAAAACTTGATGTTTGTATTAGCCATGCCGTGTCAACAAGTCATAATTTTGTAGATTTGACTCCATCATTTTCATTCTTTCTTCTCTGTCTTCTACAAAGTCTCCTAAGCTAGGATGTGAGACAAAGGCTTGATATGAATGACTTATCCACAAATGGATACTCATTAACTTGTACACGGTGCTTTGATTTGCTATATACCTGCATTAAGTATATAAAAAAATGAAGTTTCTCTGACAAAGGTAGAAGTAACACAATTCTTTAGGAATAAACATAGCTATTTAGAAGGCAGTTTGACCCCATGACCAATTAGCAAACTAATAGCAGTAACTTTCCCTTTAGAGTCTGTGAGTTCCCCAGTCATGGATTTTGGCCAATTTATAGTATATGACATTAAATTTCTCATGTGAGGCAGACTTTATATCAAATCATAAAATGTTTGATTACCCTCCTACCAGTTATATCACTCTTATGCCAATGGGCACATCTTGCCATGTAGGTCAGTGTTCTAGCATGTACAGGTCAGCACTTAGAGACACCTACGATTTCTTTTCTCTCTCAGCAGGTTGTGTAACACCTTTTGGAACTATATAAGCTATCCAGAAGGGAGAATTCACCATTTACAGTTGAAGTTGGCTTCTCTATGTGTTGTAGGCAAAGTAAGTAGTGTCTTCAGTAATAACATTATACCATCTAGCTATGATGAGCAAACAAGAGCAATTGCAACAATATGTTCCATTTCGGGTGCCTCTGGAGGCAAAGAGGTGTTATAATTGTTTACACTACACTATCTTACTTAACTGTGTAAAGGTGTGTTACTTTTGTTTATGCTGTATTTGTTTAATGATGCAAAGATATGTGGTTAATTATATAAAGATGAGTTGCTTCTGTTTCACCTGGCCTGCCTAAGGCACCTGATTGGTCTAATAAATAGCTGAATGACAAGCCGTTAAGCAGGAGAGGGATAGTTGGGTCTCGTAGGCTGGAGGAATACATAGGAGGAGAAATCTAGGCTCAGGGACAGAAAAGACAAAGGAAAGAATGGGGGAGAAGGGGAGGGACACACCCAAGGCCAGAAACCACTCAGCTGCCACCCAGACCCAAGAAACAGTGGAAGTGTGATATACAGAAGGAAGAAAGAAAAAACCCAAGGTAAAAGGTAGGTAAAGAGAGGCAGGCTTATTAAAGTTAAAAGAACTACCCAAAAACAAGCCTAAGCTCGGTTGAGGACTCACAGCTGTTAAAGTTCTGTGTCATAACTTGGGAGCTGGTTGGTGGGCTCCCAAAAAGCCTTGTACACCTCCTCATTCCTGAACAACAGTCTAAATAAGTATCTAATGGTTTGATTTCTGATGTCCCTAACCACCAGGATGAGATTTTTTTACTCTGATAGGATCCCATGTTGGGGATTGGGTTAGTGACAGATAGTAAGAAATTAGTGCCTATAGAATGTTTTATAGTCAATTTTAAGCAACAAAAATCTAGAGATGGAATAAAAATTGAGTCAGACTTCTCTGGATGGCATTTTTATATTTTCACTCTATCTGTCCTGTGTGTGGTATTGAAATGATGAAAGTCTAGGACCCTGTAGAGCAACAGAGAATTTCTCTTTTGCCTTGGGCTTAACCCAGGAAGTATATGAAAGTCAACAAGCACAGAAAGGTGAGTTGCAGAAATAGTTTTATTACAGGATTACAGATGGGAGCTGAGAAGACAGAGGGTAGAGCTGCAGAAGAGCAGAAATGGGACCCAGGGTACGGAGTTAATAAGGGTTTACTGAAAAGAAGAACTTGGGGTCTTAGTGAGTGATCAACTGTTACATTTATGCAGAAGCTGATTTTTGTGATAATATTGTTTAAAAACAACTCTATTTTCAACAAAGAATTTTAAACGTTTATTATTTCTGTAAAATAATTTATGTAGAACAGATATCTCTTATAAATCCTAAAATAAGAAAATTTCTGCCTCAGTTTCCAAAACTAATATTTAAAAACACATACCCAAACCATTGTAACAAAAAATTCACCATGAACATTTTAATTAGTTACTAGTTAATTTAGTTAGGTGTGAATGAGATAAATATGTGAACAATCAACTTATCCTTGATCTTGCTTTCAGATTTTATACTATGCATTTTTAGTTAAACTTTTTTCCATGGAAAATAAAGAACAAAAAATAGCAGCTCCTGAATACTGATGTAGGTCAAAAATTATCCTAAAGCAATCACACACACACACACACACACACACACACACACACACAGAGGGAGGAAGGGAGAGAGAGAGAGAGAGAGAGAGAGAGAGAGAGAGAATATTAGGTCTGTGTCTTAATTTCTTTTGTGGTAATTATGATTAAATACTCTGGCAAAATCATCTTAGGAGAGAAAAGATTTATTTGAGCCCATATTTTCAGGTAACAACCCATCATTTTTGGTAAACCACAGTGACAGCTACTTGAAACAGCTGTTATATTTTATTCATAGTCAAAAGGCAGAGGGCAATGAATCCTTATCCTTAGACCTCTCTCTTTTTTCAGTCAGTCCAAGACCCAGCCAATGAAATGGTGTCACCCCTTTAGAGTGCTGGTCCACCCATTTAGATTAACCCAGTGAAGAAAATCACACACAGGCATGTCCAAAGGCCAATAGAATATGTACAAGGAGGGCACTAGAATCCCTTCCCAGGAGACTTCAGGTCCTACCAAGTTGACAATTGAAAATCATCATGAAAGAAAGGATGACAGGAACAATTCTAATGTATAAAAAGATTTTTAAAAAAACACATAGTTTCATAACAAAAATTATTAGAATGTTAAATGAAAATAGAAAGAGAATATGTATAACAATAATGACAGAAAGATCAAATATGTTATGTACTGGGCTGGCTACATATTTGTAACAGCATTCAACAATGATTGTCTCTACTCTGTGTGACTACGTTTTTACATTGCTTCACATGTACTGGGCTATGTATTTAGCCAATAAAATTTCTAGAACCATTCAGGTATTTGTGTCAACCAAGATTCTTCAGCATCTAGTCCTACAGTTTGCTCCTTTGAACAAAATGATGATCAAGGCCAACTAGTACATATATGGTATTTACATGGGGGCATTTATTATTTGTTAATCATTCTCTCCTGGGAAGACTTGAACAAATGTCTGTTCCTACAAGATATGGCACTGGGAAGAGACCAGTGAAAAGTTTCCACCTAAATCTAGCTTGGGTGAAGAGTGTTTCCATTGGGATTTAATTACAGCATTTTGGATGACTCAAAGGCAGATACAGTGCTGAAAAGTCACCTTTCATAGGGACAAATCATGAGACCATGTCAGAACCTCCTTGCCCAGTAACCCTCACCAGAAACTCACTCCTTGTCAAAAACTCTAACTAATTTTATATACTCTGGGAAGGATCTTTTGAATTTTGTAACTTTCTACACTTGATGAATGTTGGGCTAGGCTACTTGTTCGTTTCCCAGACACTCAGACTCTCAAAATAATCACAAAGAAATTAGTCCTAATTGCAATACTGTTTGGCCATAGCTTAAGCGTATTTCTGGCTAACTCTTATATCTTAAATTAACCTGTATCTATTAATCCTTATGATAGCTATATATAATAAATGACAACCAATACTCCCTTTTCTTCATTCTTTCTTACCACATTCCCTGATAAATTTCTGGTTGATGATTAAGCATCCCCGTGCATTTTTCCTATGTAATTCATGTCTTGCATAGCTAAGTTTTTCAGGATAAACATCTCTGCCTCAGGCCCATCTCTTAATGTCCATGGTAAAGGTCATGAAACAAATGCCAGAATTTGATTGCATTCCTATCCCTTACATACTTTCACTAACTACAATAGACTGTGGTTCACCCCATTTGGTGCTATCCCTGTACTTATGAAGTGGTCCCCATGCAGCAGTGATGCATGCTGCCATGTTCTTCATAGAGCAAGATAGTAGGGGACTTCCCCTGAAAATACAATGCACTTTGGATGCATCATTCTTTGTTACATTGCATATCACCCATCACAAAGAGTATCTAATTGCCACAACAGCAATGAGGCACAGCATTTCATAACATATGGGGAACTGTAGACGTATACAGACTGCCCCAATGAATACTTTGCACTCAGATACATCAGTCTCAATCATGTTTTGTCATCTAACTCAGGAGCCAAAGAACTGGCTCTTGAAATTTAACCTTGGGTCAAAATGTTGGTCCCTCTTTGGGTACCAAATGTGTTTTGTGACTTCTCCTGTGAAGACATGAAAAAATGTTTACTTATCCTATTGATTCCACCAAAATCTAGCTTGTTAGACCAATTAATTTATTTGAAGGATATTTATAGAATAGGTACCACAAAGGTAGCTAGATCACCTTAAATCCACCCTACTCTTATTGGCAATTCATAAAAGTTACAACTATGCAGCTTTCTGATTAATGTGTGGCCAGCTCTACTAAAGGGAGTCTTATTTCCACATCAGTTTTTACTGTTTTATGTCTTTGGAATTCTGAACTTCCAAAGCCTATTATGGTTCCTGAACTTTCTGGGTCATTTAAGTTTCATTTAATTTATAGAGTCCTATGAACTACTATCCAGCCCACAAGAAGACATCTTTAAATCAAAAAAATAGCTATAGAGTATCTTTCTACGCAATCAATTGAAATTTTATTATAAAGTGAGAAGTTGTATATTTTCATATATTCAGTACACACAAGATAATGTTCTATGCATCTGAACTAGAATTATTACTCTAGGAAACTTATAAAATTATATTTGTGGTCATATACAGCTTAGAAAAGAAATTTTGTTCACTAAATAAAGGTTTCATAAATATCACTGAGAACATTTCCCACCTAATATTTTTTGTACAACGTCTTTTACGTCTCTGTTTCTTAGACTATATATTAGAGGGTTCAGCATGGGTATTATAAGTGTGTAGAACACAGCTACAATCTTGCTTTGCTTTGGGGAGGAAATGGACCCAGGCTGGGCATACATGAAGAACACAGTTCCATAGAATAAACTCACCACTGCAATATGAGAGCCACAGGTAGAGAAAGTCTTACTCCTTCCTTGGGTTGAGGGGATCTTCAGGACAGTGGAAAGAATGTACCCATAGGAAATCAGAATGATGGTTGTGGTGGAGATGATTATGAGAGCAGAGAGAATAAACAGTACAATCTCATTCACAAAAGTATCAACACAGGAGATCTTAATCAAAGCTGGGACATCACAGAAAAAGTGGTCCAGCCTGTTTTCTCCACAGAAACGCAAGCTGAAGGTGAAACCTGTCTGTACCATGGAGTTGATGCATCCACAAATGTAGGAGCCAGTAACCAACTGAATACAGACCTTTTGGGACATGTGCACAGGATAAAGGAGAGGAGAGCAAATGGCTGAGAATCGATCAAATGCCATGACAGCAAGAAGGAAGCCTTCAGTTGTAACAAACAAAGCAAAGAAGAAGAACTGGGTGGCACAACCATTGTAGGAAATTTTCTTTTCACTTGTCAAGAGGTTGGCTAAGGTTTTGGGAGCAATGACTGTGGAATAGCAGAGATCCAAATAAGACAAGTTTCTAAGGAAGAAATACATAGGTGTTTGGAGTCTGGAGTCCATCTTAATAATCATTATCATGCTGACATTCCCTA
>NW_026068279.1:483742-488142 GCF_014885135.2 Alexandromys fortis | reverse complement strand
GAAAGGGGAGGCGGCAGTGGGGAAGAGACTGAAATCTTTAATAAATAAATAAATAAATTTAAAAAATCCAAAAATAAAAAAAGAATTTAGTCAAGCCCCAGTTATCTTTATTGAAACACACACTGTTACAATTGCAGCATATTCTTAAGTAAAATACAGCACAGACATAGAGAAGAGGTTTTTCCAACTCTATGATTTAGAAAATTAAAATATTAACAATAGATTTAAGTTACTTGGGGTCACTAGATTGAGAAACATGCTTGTCTACTACTCAACAATTTATCACAGAGTATAAAAGAATTTGTGTAATCAATAGTTCAATCACATGCTATGAAGCTGACTTTTAAATTGCATAATCATGTGCATTAACCTACAACATGTGTATTTATGCCCAAAAATGTCTCACAATTGCTCCTGTTGGTACTCGAACCACACTATGAAATTTTCATATGCAAGCACGTTTTGAACCTTTGGTGTATATGAAATAGCTGACCCTCTTGAATACAAAGGTTAAAACTATATAACTGGTCAATGTTCACAGTAGAGAAGTGATAAAAATTACCTCCAGCAATGACTATTAATTAAAAAACTAAGTTTTCTTTAAATCCATAGTTTACATCAACAAGTTCCTGATTTTAGCAGAATTTTCAAAACATGGGTTAGAATTGAAAGCTAAGTCAGGGTACAGATATGAGAATTTTTTTTATTATCTTGGTAACCACTAAGTATGCTTAAGAATACACCAAAACGTGGATATAAACCAACCTTTCATTACCCAGAAGCTACTCCACAGCACTGATTGTTATTCTTCAATGTTCAGTTCCCGGTTCAGATTTGCTGGCTTTAGCAAATAGTAGTAACATTTTTAGATGATATCCTAACGTCATGTTGGGTGAACTTACAACTGTCTTGTACTATTTCACCAATTCAGTGGCAAGTAGGCCTGGAATGAATCCAGAAAAAAAATTTCCCCATGAGGATGGAAACCAAGGAGCTGGGCAGGCAGTGCCTCCATATAATAAATACTCCACGGAGATCAAAAGGCTCTATCATCAGTAAACTACTTTGTACCATGATGCAGAAAAAAAAGAAACAAATGAAAAGAAATAGAATAAAGGAAAAAAGGAGAGAAGAGAGAAAATTATTAATTGGTGAATTCATTAAGCCTTTGGAAAATTAGAAGCATTCCCTGGAGGACATGATAACTGATTTTCTACACAGAAGAAACTAATAAAACAGATACAATGTGACAAAAAAAACACACTTGGTTCATTTCTTATAGTCCTGATTGTAGCAGCAGGCTTCTTGTTTGTCCCGGTCACCCAGAACCGAAATAGTCACACAGAAACTATATTAATTAAATTACTGCTTGGTCCATTAGCTCTAACTTCTTGTTGGCTAGCTCTTACATCTTAATTTAACCCATCTCCATTAATCTGTGTATCTCCACATGGCTGTGGCTTACTGGGTATAGTTCTCAGGATCTGTCTCTGGCAGGCTACATGGCTTTTCTCTAACTCCACCCTTCTGTCTCCCAGCATTCTGTTTAGTTTTCCCCACCTATCTCTGTTCCCCTTTGGCTCTGCTATAGGCTCAAAGCAGTTTTCTTTCTTTCTTTTTTTAAAGTATGCCACATAATCTTTAATAAGAAAGATGATTGACAAGAACATGGTCAAATAAACTTGCTTTTCAGGAACAGCAGGTATGTTTTATACCAAATGACTGGAGGAGATGCCCATACTTTTTTCAATGTCAGACATGTTCTTTGAGCAATAGACTTCGTTTGTGTATTTTGACAAGTGTTTACCTCACACTCTAAAATCTTTGAAGTGGACATTAATGTAATATTTTTAATCTGAAGTGACCCCTGAAGGTGTGTTTTCTAAAGGGTGTTTCTCAATCAATGTGGGTAGTTCAGAAGTACTGAAGAAAAAGTCTCTGACTTGATTCAGGTTGTAATTGCCTATTGAAGGATATCTTGCTCGGGCTCCCTTCTCGTGTGTCCCTCTTGGCTTCTTGGCCACTATGAGATATGTACTTGCTCTACCATCATTCCCTCATCTAGTGATGCTCTGTCATGTCAGTACCTAGAAGGAGCTGGCCCAGTCAAGCATGGAGTAAAACTTCCAAAGCAGTTTTCTTTATTCATTAATGGTAATCACAGCATACAGAATGAAACACCACATTACCTCCCCTTTTCTGTTTAAATAAAAAAGAAAGGCTTTATCTTTAACATAGTAAAATTACATATAATAGAGCAAGTATCAAGCAAGAATTATAGTTACAATATTTATATCTACTTTATATCATAACTAAGAAAAACTATAGCTATAATTTTTTCAAGTCCATCAAAGACTCCAGAAGGATATAATATTACCTAAATAAATATAAGGTGCATTGTAAAGCAACTTCCAAAAACTCTAGTATTACAGAGACATCTTGCTGCCTGGACAGTCACCCAATGTTCTTCTGTACCATGGGGCATCCATATTCAGCCTACAGGCCCGTAGTATCCAGCAGACTTTTTCATGAAGCAGGAAATTTCAAAGACAGTTCTGTCTATATTGGCAGTTTGTCTGTCACTTTCTTCTGTGTGCTGCAGAATGTCTCACAGAGTCTTTCATGAAGCAGGAACCATGAAAGATCATCTCACTTTTAGGCAAGTCCAGCAGTCATTTCTCTGTAGGTCTTGCAAGTCCAGTTTATCAAGCAGTCCAGGCAAGAGCAGTTTCTTCCCCAATGGCTAACCAACACCATAGCCTATCCAATGTCCATCTTCCTCTTGAAGTAATTGGTGCTGCCAGGAACAAATGTGTCTCACTGTCATGAAAAGTCCTAAGTTCTTAAACATTTTAAATGCCATATTTTGTAGTCTTTGAAAGGTTTGAAGAATGCCTATCCATCTGAAATAGATCTCTGTACATCTAGAAAATCTAACTGACATGACTACAAGCTTGATGATTATCTATTAACCTATATTTCTTAATTATACATTACATTTTAAATTAACTGCATGATTACAACACCTTAATCAAGAGCAGAAATATACATACAACAAAATTAACCTTATATTTGTATCAATAAACCAAGATCCATACTAATGCAAAGTATGCATCTCTATATCATATCACCTTTTAAATGTAAAGAAGCATTTACAAACAACATTTGGGAATATGAGCATAGTTTTGTCCAAACTTCTTCTTGCTGTATATTGGGTGAAGTTATTTTGGGGGTGTTCACAGTGACCTCTTGGGGGGTCATGGTCTATCAAACCATAATAGCCTAGAATAAATCCACAGGTTCTCATCCTTTGTGGAAACAAAAGAAGAACCTCTTTTTCAAAGCAACATATTCTTAGACCCAAATTCTGAAGTCAAGATACCTTTATAATATAAATTCTGGTTTAGATTAGCAGCCCATACAACAAAATGTCTCTCTATACTTAGCTCCTTCACAGTCAAAATATTCAAAGAAAACACAATAATATACATACATAATCCAGACTGTCTGTGTATAATCCATCTTTATGTGGGTTAATTTTCTTTACTACATTTAATCTATGACTGTTTTACTGGAAATATCTGTGTATGGCAGCAGCAAGAGTCTGTCTCTTTTAGTGTTTGGGTGGAATGGTCTAGAGATGTTTGTTAGTTCCATTTGATACACAGTATCTGATATCTAGTGATTATTTAATTTTTGTCTAGCTGTATAGTCTGTTGATAATAGCACTTTACTTAAGTCACTCAGTATTACTATTTTGTGGTTAATCTGTTGTTTTACATCTATTACAAGTTTACAGTTTTGAAGTTTGATGCACTTGAGTTTTGTGATTCTATGTTAGGTTTATAATATTTTCTTGGTGTATTGTTCCTTTGATGTGTAACACTCAAATGCATTGGGTGCCATTCTGTAACATAAAGGGCCTGCTGCTTGTTTTGGTTTCTGTCCTGCCTGGTCCCCCAGCCATTTAGTCCCAGAGAAAATCACATAGACATCTCCATAAGATTATAAACTGATTGGCCCATTAGCTCAGGCTTTTTATTAGCTCTTATCACTGATATTAACCAGTTATTCTGAACTATGTTAGCCATATGGCTCGGTATCTTTCTCAGCAGGACAGGTCATATCCTGCTTGTTCGGCAGTCTGGGCAGGAGTTGGAGGAATGGGCTTCCTCCTTCCTAGAATTTGCCTGTTCTCATCACCCTGCCTCTGCTTCCTATCTGGTTGACCTGTCTATACTTTCTGCCTGGCCAATCAGCATTTATTTAAAATATGATTGACAGAATAAAGGCAATTCTCCCACACCACTGATGAGTATGAAGTGACCTTGTTTAGTTCTTTTGACTATTTTTAGTTTAATATATATTATATATTAGAATAGTTACACTTAGTCATTTTT